>NC_055988.1:145428457-145728457 GCF_018446385.1 Zingiber officinale
GTTGATCCAAATTAAAAGAACACAAAGTTTGAAAGTGAATTTTCAAAACATTTTCCAATACAAAAAAAAATAAATTAAAAAGTGATTGTACACCAAAACCTTTTAAGAAGAGCTTGCCAACTTAAGCTTTAAAATGTTTACTAAGTAACAAAATAATTTTTCAAAATATGTTAAAAAAACACAATTTAAAACAATTTTTGAAAAGCATGGAGTTTTTTTTTTTTGTATAAAACAAGTTTGGAAAGTAATTTGTAAAATAGTTTTCAAAATGATTAAAAAAGTTTTGAAAATATTTTAAGAATATTTTTCCAATAAAGTGTGATAAGGTTTTTCAAAATATTTTTGTATTTATAGATTTTCAAATATTTTTACAAAAAATAATTTTTCAAAAGATTTTACAAACATATTTCTCAAAAACACTTCACTTGACGTCAACACTTCCCCTGAAGTTAACACTCCCCTGAGGTCAACACTCCCCCTGAAGTCAACACTCACGCTGAAGTCAACACTGAGGTTTGAGTATGCTAATTTTCAAAATCTTAGCATATTTTCCTACCTAAGTGATTTAGGGGATTTAGGGTTAGTAATATTTTCCTACATAATTATCTCTATATACTTGGTATAATTGTTCATTTATTAATCAATTAGTCTAAAAATAATTAACTTTATATTTTAGGTGTATTAAGTTAAATTTTAGGTTAAGGTTAAATAAAATAATTTATTACTAGTTCAATAACATTAATCATTATCAATAGTTTATTGATTAACTTTTACTTAATTCAATAATTTAATACTTATTTGATTAAAACAACTTAAATTTTGTATTAATTGATTGAGTTAATTTAATGACATTCATAGATATAATATTTATTTCATTTTTTGTTTTAAATTTAATTTAAGTAGGATTAATTAATTTCGAAGTCAGTATTAATTTGAATTTAAATTTATTTAGGTTATTTTAAAAACAAAGTTAACAAATTAGTAGATTAATTAATCTATTAAATAAGTCAGATTATTTTTTTTTAAATTCAGGTTAAGAATTAAGTAGATTTAAGTTAAATAAGCTATTAATTTCAAGGTATTAAATTAAGTTGAAATCTAAGTTAAGTTTAATTAATTTAAGTTAATTTAAGATAATTTTAATTTTAAATTTAAGTTTGTGTTTAAAGTTTAATGTTTAATTTAAGTTTTAAGTTTTATTTTTAAGTTAATTTAATTTTAATTTGATTTTTAAGATTAATATCTAATTTAATATTTAAAGTTAATTATTTGTAAGTTAATTTCTTAAATTGATTATTTTAAAAGTTAATTATTAAATTAATTATTTTTAACAAATTTAAAGTTAAGTAATTAAAATAATTTTAAAACTAGTTTTTTTTAAAATAATTTTTAAGTTAAAAGAGTTTATAAAATAATTTTTAAGTTAAAATAGATTTTAAAATAAAAATAGTATTTAAAATAATTTTATAACTTAAAATATTTTTCTTAAAAGAATTTTTAAGTTAAAATAATTTTTAAAAGAATTTTTAAGTTAAACTAATTTTTAAAAGTATTTTTAAGCTCAATTAATTTTTAAAATAATTTTTTTCAAAGAAATTTCAAGTTGAAATAATTTTTTAAAATAATTTTTAAGTTCAAATAAATTTTAAAATAATTTTTTAAAAATTATTTAATTTAAAAGAATTTTTAACATAATTTTAAAGTTAAAATAACTTTAAAATAATTTTTAAAATAATTTTAAAATATTTTTTTAAAAGAATGTTTAAGTTGATATAATTTTTTAAAATAACTTTTAAAAGAATTTTTAAAAGAATTTTTAAGTTAAATGAATTTTTAACAGAATTTTAAAGTTAATATAATTTTAAAAGAATTTTAAAGTTAAAATAATTTTAAAAGAATTTGAAAATAATTTTTTAAAAGAATCTTTAAGTTGAAATAATTTTTCAAAATAATTTTGAAAGAATTTTTAATTTATATAATTTTTTAAAATATGTTTTAATTTATTTTTTTTTTTAGTTAAGAAGATTTTTAAAATAATTTTTTAAGTCAAAAATATTTTATTTTTTTAATTTGATTTTAATTTAATTTTAATTTAATTTAATTTAGTTTTAATTATAATTTAATTTAATTTTAATTTTAATTTAATTTAATTTTAAATTTGAATTTAATTTAAATTTTTATTTGAATTTTATTTTTAGTTTAAATTTAATTTAAATTTTTTATTTGAATTTAATGTAATGTTAATTTGAATTTAATTTAATTTTAATTTGAATTTAATTTAATTTTAATTTTAATTTTAATTTTAATTTTAATTTTAATTGTAATTTTAATTTTAATTTGATTTAATTTTTATTTTTAATTTGAATTTAATTTAATTTAATTTGAATTTAATTTAATTTTAACTTAATTTAATTTAATTTTAATTTTTAATTTAAATTTAACTTAATTTTAATTTTAAGTTAATTTAATTTAATTTGAATTTAATTAATTTTAAATTTAATTTTGAATTTAATTTAATTTAATTTTAATTTAATTGAATTTTAATTTTTAATTTTTAATTTGCATTTAATTTAATTTAATTTAATTTAATTTAATTTAATTTAATTTAATTTGAATTTAATTTAATTTTTATTTTAATTTAATTTTAAATTTTAATTTAATTTCTTAGTCATCTCGCCCGATCTATATTTTCAATCAAGGAATCCTATAATTTTTGTGAGATGAGTTAAGTTTAATTTCAGGATTTGGTTTAACTTTGTGTTAGATTCAGGTTTAGCTTTGGGGCTCAACAGACAGACATTCTTTGGATAAACTTCTGGGTTATGGCGAGTCACCTGGATATCATTAGAGTAACCATGCTTTCGAGATTTTCCAAATAGTTCTATCCACTGAACTTAATACAAAACCTTGGTCTAACTAGTTAGGATCCGTAAGGGGTAGCTTCAGTTAGTTCCACTCAGCCAAATGCACCAGATCGAAGCCATATCTTCCTAGATATGCATATACTGAGCTTCCCTAACCTACTATCATCCAAAACTTCACCAGTACCGTATGCCAAATTAAATTTTATTCCTTTTTACTCTAATCCTAATTACTCTACCGGGTAGGTTACTTTTGGAGGTGTCAACTAGTTTGGAACCTCCCCTGAATTATTGAATATTTATTTTATTAGGTTTATTCGAATATTTTAAGTATTTTAATTAAGTTAAATCTAGACTTTATGAACTTTAATTTATGTTTCTGATTTAGATTTGGTTTGTTATTTGTTGATTAATTTCATAATCAAGAAATACTTGATTATATTTTGATTTTTTTATTTAAATTTGGCTTAGACTTGTAATCCAAGTCTAGATTTAATAATTTGGTAATTATCTTTTCTTGTTTATGAATTTTGTTTTTAAAAAAATTGATTTGTTTTTCTAATTTCCTGAACCTTGAATAGAAAATTTTAAAGATTAAAGAATTATTTTCTAAATTATTGTTTAGATTTTTATTAGTTAATTTATTTGGTGGAGCATGCATATTTAATTATTAAGGTAAATCCAAACTAGAGCAATGATGATTATCTAATTTACTAACATGTGTAGAAAAAATTGAATTGTCATGTATTGTAAACTTACTAACCTTTGCTCTCCCTGTATCCTTGGGTCTTCTTTCTGGGCATTGAGGTTTATAGTGACCCATCTTTTTGCGATTGAAACATTGGATATGCCCCTTCCCTTTTTGAACTTTAGGTGTTGATTTCTCCTTTACCTCTGGTTGTGTGGTTCGAGTCTTATAGGTGGGGCACTTACTTTTGTAGTGCCCTCTTTCACTGAATTCAAAACATATTATATGATATTTGAATTTTGAATTCACAACTTTACAAATAAGTTGTGAATTTTGAATTCTGAATTTTGAATTCTCCTCCTTGTCCATCGTCGTCTCAGATTCGAATTCTGAATTTTATTCTGATTCAGATCCTCCTACCTCCTCTTGTGCCATTAAAGCCATAAAGCTGGTTTGATCCGATTTTGAGGATGACTCTAGGGATTCGGACTCTTATCTGAGCTCGAGTTCAACCTGTTCCTCTAGCTCTATCGATTCCTCATGTAGCTTGATCAACTGGGTCCAAAGCTCATGTGCATTCTTGTATTTTTCTAGTCTGCACAAAACATTGTTAGGTAAAATATTACAAATAAGTTTACTTACATTTTTGTTCAGTTCTGAGTCCTAAGAAGACTTTCTCAATACCAACAAATTATCAAAATTGAGACTTCCTAAGAACCATTCCATTCTTAGCCTCCAGTAGTTGAAATCTTCTTAATCTTATGACGGTGGTTCGTGGATGCTCCGTTCTTCTTAAATAGACATTGGTATACTTGCAAAAAAAAAAAAAAAAAAAGAAAAGAAGCAAATTCCAAGACTTTGTCTTAGGGTAAGTAGTGTGGGAGAAAGAAGAAAGAAAATATTGCGACTGAATTAGTGTTGCACCAATTCAGATTAATTTGCTACGAAAAAGAACTTTCCAAAGAGGTAAATATACCAATTTGGGTTATGTCAAAAAACTCAAAAAAAATGAAAAGTAAAATTACCCCCTTTGCCTGACTGGTGGTTGCACCAAATCAGGCCGATACATGTTCTGATACCACTTGTTGGATTGTAGAGTTCATTAGAGGGGTGAATAGCAATCAAAAAATTTGAAGCGAGTATGTAGCAGGAAAATGAAAATCACAACGCTAACAAGAACCAGTTTTACTTGGTTCGGAGCCTTCGTTGACTCCTACTCCAAGACCCGCATTCGTTGAGTGGTTTCGTTGGACAATCATTAATAATTCACAAATTGATTACAACAGAAAGTATAGGGGCTATTAATCGAAATACTGACAACAGTAAAAAAAAACTTGAACCGCAAGTTGTCGGAGTAGCTTCGTAGCGTTGCAGGGGCAGAGTGCAATAGAGCAGTTGTAGAAGAAGTTGTTGTTCTGATGCTCTGTGGATGCCTTCTTTTATAGGCATGCTTTGGGCACTCAGATCCCTTCCGAGCGCCTGGACCATGACGTAGGTCGGCCAATCAACACGCTCCAAATCTGCGAAGGGATAATTTTTGCTTTCCGGACGCTCGGATCCCTTTCGGGTGCCCGGATCACAATTTTCCTGAAATTCCTTCTCCTGTAAGAAAATGTTAGTCCGAGGCAAAAATAAAGGTTAAATTACCCTGCAAAACAGAAGTTAGCACAATTTATAATCAAACAGAGTAGTAATTAGATTCCGTTTCCTCGAGACCGGAACCTAGTCGCGATCTCAACTTAGATTCCTGAAATGATTCTAAGTTGGATCGACGCCTATTGTTCCCTCAAACAGGGAACACGTCCTCGCAAAGTCACTCTCCTCCAATGACTTACCTTAACTTACCGTCTTGCAAGACATCAGGTCAGCCCGTCAACCTGTCTGGACTTCATGCCAGTTATCCGATCGACCCGTCGACCTACCTGAACTTCCCTGCAACACTGAGTTGGCATAATAGATAAAATAGTACAGTAAAACCATGTTAATAGAATTCAAGATTTACTGGTCCAGTTGACCGTGCCCGGTCGACCGGAAACCAGTCTGTCACATATAACCTAGGTTTACCTCCCTAGGGTTTCCTAACTTCACTCACTAGGACTTCCATTGCTTGGCTTCACTCACCAGGACTTCTTCCACATAGCTTCACTTACTAGGGCCCAACTTCACTCATCGAGACTTCCACCACCTAACTTCACTCACTAGGGTCCGACTTCACTTATCGGGATTTCCACCACCTGTTAAGGTCGAAATGTAGCTAGAGGGGGGGGGGGGGGGGGGAATAGCTCATCGCACGCTTGTAGCTTGCTTCTTGGTGATGATATACAACGGAATGTACAACAAATAAAAATACAATGCTAACACAAGGATTTACTTGGTATCCACTTCAAGAAGAGGTGACTAATCCAAGGATCCATATACACGAGCACTCTTCACTATGAAAACACTCCTTTACGGTAACTACCGAAGGCGGAGAAGCCTTGTACAAACCCACACAACAAATACAACTCACGCAAGAAGAAAATACAAAAGATACAAGTAAATAACTTCTTCTTCTTGCTTACTTGTTGCTTGTTGTTGTGTCTTGAACCTTGGAAGTGTACCTACACTTGTCTCCAAGAGCCTTTAAGATCTGGATGTGAGAGTGGAGAAATTTTTGTGGTCTTCGCTGTGATCGTGCGTAGAAGAGAATGGAAGTCGTGTGCAGAAAATCGCTCGCCAACGGCTATAACCTACACCAACGGTCAGATTCCAATCGATTGAATTGCTCTCAATCGATTGGGGAGGCTTTGGATCGATTGGTCGATCGATCCAGAGTGCCTCTATGCTCTTGGAAATTGCTTGAATCGATTGCCCAATCGATTCAACGTGTCTCGAGCGATTTCCAAGGCTATCGTGTGATTTTCTAGCCTCCCAATAGATTGGCTGATCGATTGGAGGTTTCAATCGATCAGCTAATTGATTCAGAAGCTCACTGTTCACTCAGAAACTCTCCCAATCGATTGGGGAAGTTTTGATCAATTACCCAATCGATCCAGACCTTTTCTGCACAAAATCATGTTAACTAAATGATTGAACCCCCCCAATCGATTGGAAAGCAGAAAACTATGTAGAGCTTAAAATGAGCTTCGTTTCACATTTGAGATCACCTCATTCCGATATCCGAGTCAAAAGTTATGTCCTTCGAAAGTTCACTACGTCCGAACTTCCTAGTTTCATGCCAACTCCCTATTGGACTTACGACCGCTAAGTGTTCGATCAACTTTTGATCCATCTGGACCTTTTCTCCTCGTGCCAAGTGTTCGGTCAACCTTGACCCACTTGGACTTACCATCTCGTGCCAAGTGTCCGGTCCTCCATGACTCACTTGGACTTCCTTCCACCAGATATCCGGTCCCCCTTTACCCATCTGGATTTCCTCGTACCTGGCTTTACTCACCAGGTCTTTCCACTGTCCGGCTTCACTCATCGGGACTTTCTCCTGCCTGGCTTCACTCACCAGGACTTTCACTCTGCCTAGCTTCACTCACTAGGACTTCCCATTTGCCTGGCTTCACTCACTAGGACTTTCACCTAGCTTTACTCACTAGGGATTTCACCTGGCTTCACTCACCAGAATTTTTACAACTGCCTGGCTTGACTCACCAGTACTTCCCAGTCAAGTATCTAGTTAGTCTTGACCTACTTAACTCTTCTTCACATCTAACTGGTCAACCTTGACCAGAGGAGAATTGTACCAACAATCTCCCCAAATAAACGATTGCACCTGTAATCTCCATGTATTGTCAGTCTCCATGTATTGTCAAACATCGAAACCCAAACATCAAGACTCAAGCTTGAGCCTTCTCAAGCTTAGTCAACCAGGTCAATCTTGACCTAGGGAATATTGCACCAACACCACCTAGATTCACTCACTAGGGCCCGACTTCACTCACCAGGACTTCCATCACCTAACTTCACTCACTAGGGCCTAACTTCACTCACCAGGACTGCCACCACCTAGCTAGCTTCACTCACTAGGGCCCAGCTTCACTTACCGAGACTTCCACCACCTAACTTCACTCACTAGGGGCCGACTTCACTTAACGAGACTTCCGCCACCTAGCTTCACTCACTAGGGCCCGACTTCACTCACCGGGACTTCCATCACCTAGCTTCACTCACTAGGGTTTGACTTCACTCACCAGGACTTCCACTACCTAGATTCACTCACTAGGGCCTTGTAGGACCGTTAGGCCGGCTAGAAGGGTGTAACGACCCGCCTTCTACTACTAGGCTGTAAGGCGAATCGCTACAGTTAATGCTAAACTATACTGTGCGGAAAGCTGGGCTAATTAAAATTTTGCTAACTATTATCTTTGAAAAACTAATCTGAATGTTCTAGGTGTACCTAAGAGTTGTACACATGCTAGGGGAGGGAAACTGGACATCCCAACTGAGCTAGGGACTATAAACTAAACTTCCCAACTACCTACCGAACCTACCGATCGATCAACAGATCGATCGGAGCTGCGGTCGTTCTGTTCCCAACTGGATCGGTCGGCAGACCGATCCAGGTGTGGCTGGATCGATCGGCAGACCGATCCAGGTGTGGCTGGATCGGTCGGCAGACCGATCCAGGCACCCGAAACTCTCTGGAACACTACTGTATCGTGCTGGATCGGTCGGCTGACCGATCCAGGAGGATACAGTAGCCTACTGTATCTGTCTGGATCGGTCGGCTGACCGATCCAGTGACACTGCCCAGGCCCTGATCGGTCTGGAGACCGATCAGAGTTCTGATTTCAGCCCTGAACTCTGATTTCAGCACTTGTTCGTGCTAAAATCTCACATATGAGTTATACACTACATGAGGAACATACTGATGACATAAAAACTAATATTCTAACATAATTACTAACAACTTAAACCAATCTTCCATGAGTTAAACATTCTAGCATTTCAAAAGTGCATAAACCACGAAAACTAAACTAATGAACTGTAAAATGCTATAGTAGGTGCAAATCCCTAGAGGATCTTTTATTCCAGTTCCTGCCACACACATCTTGATCTGCATTGACCTCCAGCCTCCGCTACTGGTCCACTTTTCCTTTACCTTTATCTGCAGTATAAGAAAAGTAGTATCTATAAGCTAAAAAGCTTAGTAAGAAACCATCTACCTCACAAAAACATGCAACGATGCAAATATGATTTAAAATCATGCTGTTTCAAACATATGCTGAATATACCGAGTAAACTAAGCATGGCATGGCATATAAGCACACAATCATGGCATATATCATACAATACAGAGCAATCAAAACTAGCCATGGCATACTATCAACTAAAGTATGTGAACATGAACTGAACATAGAGCTATCATACCCAAATCATAGAAAAACTGGGCTGAACATATAATGAGCTAAGCTGAAACTAACTGATACTGAATTCAACTCAGCTAACATAACTAATTTTGAGTTTTGAAAACTAATCCATAATAAGTGAAAATACATAATCATGCTGTTTGAGCCCGGCAGCTGTACTTGCTATGCGCGCATCCCTAACTAGACCCGGGTTTGCAAGTCCCGAATTTAGTAGGGTTAACTAGGTTATCTAAACCTAGGGACGACTGTGGGAGTCCAACCCAATGGATATCTGATCCAGTACAGTGCCACTGAAAATAAAATACTGAAATAGCTAATACTTGCTTATTCTATTGTTTCTAGGTTATCTGAACCTAGAGCTAGGTTATCTAAACCTAGAGGCGACTGTGGGAGCCCACCCATTGGATATCTGATCCATATAAGCTGTAATAAACTGAGAATACTGAATAGATACTTCTAATGTATCTAACTGAGCTGTTAAAGATGCATATAGTGCATTTTTACTAAACTAGCTATTTTATCGAACACTTAGTGTGCCCTAACTCTCCTCTCTATTAGGGAGACCGCCTCTAGGCACCCGACAACATCAACCTCCTATCTGAAGAGGGAAGACATGCCCGGCCCATCTAGAGGTGCTCAACTAAACCCCTAATCTGCGAAGAGAGTTAAATACACCCTAGATATCGATAAAAATCTGTATACATCCTAACTAAAGCATAAAAACTCAATCGGAAGCTATTATACTGCAGGTGAGGGGTTTCTTACCTCCTATTCGTAATTTCTTACGATTCAAATCGCTGGTTTTCCGATGGAAACGATCCTCTCGACGATCCACTAGCGTCTTCACGTTCCTCTCGCGGAGAAGAACCTTTTTCGTGTTGGAGTCGTCGCCGGAAGAAGTTCCCTTGGCCCTTGGGGCTTGGTGTGCCGTGAGAAGGAGGAGAGGGAGAGGCGGCGGTGAGGGTTTGAGAGAGGAAGGTGGCGTGAGGTTTTGTGAGGAGAGTTGCCGAACCAACACAAAATAAACCAAACCAACTTATGTTTTCCTATTTATACTAAATAATTAACTCGGCCAAACCAATTATAAATATAATTGATCCCCTTTCCTTTTAGCATGGCCCTGCTGGGTTCAACCGGTTACTAACCTTATCCCGTATACCATAGGTCTCGGGTTCGATTCCCGCCTAAGCTATTTTGCGGTTTTAATTATTTTTGCTACTTCCGATACTCGGAAAATTCCGGAAAAATATCTAAAAATTCCAGAAAAATCATAGAATAATTCTAAAATAGTTTTGAGAATGTTCGGGCGTTACAAAGGGGGGGTTGAATAGCCCTGCAAAAATCAAAACACAAACCAACCCTTCTCGAACTCTTAAACTGACACTTGTAAAATAATCAAAGCAATAAACTAAGATCAGAACAGAAAACGAGGCACCAGGTTTTGACTTGGTTATAACCGGGGAGGTTGTTAATCCAAGAAAGATGATCGCACTAGAATTTCTCCTTCAGGCGGAGAAGCCTCTTACAAAGTTGAAGCGCACAACAGAAGCTAACTACAGAAAGCGTACAAGTGTTTGAAAGAAATGCGTGAGTTCTGAATTCATGAAAAGCTTCTGGACCAAGGCTATATTTATAGTTTTGGGCGCCTGGAAGGGTTCCGGCGCCTGGGGATAAATTTTATCCCCAACGCTCAGATCGAGTTTTGACTCGATTTGGTGAAAATATTGGTCCGGCGCCGAAGGTTCCGGCGCCCGGCCGCTGCCCGACGCCCGGCGCCTCGAGCCCAAAGTCAACAGCTGTTGACTTTTTCGTCCGGACCTCTTCTCCGTTCAGCCCCGCCTCGGTCCGGTTCTTCTCCTCTGGATCCGCTTACTTGGGTGATCTCGCCATCCGAAAAGGGCTCACCCAACCCAACTTCCGGCCTTCGAGCTCTCGTCCCTCGGAATCGCCGCGTGTTTCCTTCTCATCCGCCGGCGTACTCATCCGCAGTCTTCGTCCCTCAGACGCACCGCGTGCCGTCCTTCTCGCTAGCTACGTCTCTTGCTCCCCGAGCAATCTTCCGCTCCGGCTTTCGTCCCTCGGAACCACCGCACGCTTCCTTCTCGTCCACTGGGGTACTCTTCCGCAACACCTCGTCCCTCGGACTGTCGTCCTTCTCGCTAGCTGCGTCTTCCGCTCGACTACCTGTGTTCCTAAGCTCCTGCACACTTAGACTTAGAAACACACAGGACCTAACTTAACTTGTTGATCACACCAAAACAACCTTGGGGTTCCAACAATCCCCCCCTTTTTGGTGTGATCAACCCAAATTAAGCTAGGGTAAAATAGACTTTAAATAAAATTAAGTAACTTAATTTAATTTACAATTTAAGTACAAAAAGATAGAAAAAAACTCTATCTACCTCAGTAAAAAAAGATAGACAAAAAATTAAATCTATCTACCTCCCCCTAGACTTATACTTTCCCTTCTCCCCCTTTGATCACAAAAAAATGGGGTTCCAAGAAAAACAATCGAAGGGATAAAGACTTAGAAAAAGTATTTCTAAAAGAAATTATAAATTTTTAAGAGATTTAGAAAATTTTTCTAAGTAATTTAAGCTGAGATTTCTAGTTTCAAGAAAAAAGTTCTTAACAAAAAAAAATGATTTTTGAGAATATTTCTAAGTATAAAAAAAATCCTAAAAAATTTTAATTTAAAAAATCCTAACTTACATTTTTAAGTATTTTTTTTTTAAAAAAAATATTGACTTAGGCAAAAAAAAATTTCTAAGTAAGTAAATTTCTAATTTGAAATAAAATGTTTTGAATAACCTTTTTCAAGTACTAATTAATTCTTATATTATGCTTCATTAGTAAGTTAATTAAACATTTATTTCAATATTTTGGCTTTCAGGTCGTGGCGAGGCACTAGGCCTTCTTGGTTATTGGAACAACAACCACTTCCTTAGACAAAGCCTCATAAAGAAATTCTTTGTTTAATTTTCTCACTTAAAGCGCTAATTTTAATTTAAAAATTAATTTAAGCTTGATTTAGGAACCCAATATAGGTTCCAACTACTGGATTAACTAAAAAGTTTTTAGGAACATATTTTCTTGAAATGTTCCTAATTTGTCCAGGGTGATATTTAAAGTACCAATTTAAATTATTAAATCTTCTAACATTCGTTTTAGATTAACATGCATGGTTTTTCAAGTTATCTACTTGAATTTTCAAATCATCATTTTCAAGTTTCAATTTTTCATTTGCTAGTTTTAATTTATCTAATTCTTCTAGGGACAAGACTTAGCTAGAATTACTTTTAAATTTTTATTTTCACTTTCTAATTTGCAGCAATCTTTTGTTAAAAGTTTAACAAACTTAAACATTTTATCGGGAGGAAGAGATCGTACCTGCCTTACCTTGTCGATCTCGTTGTCCGTTTCTCCCCCTGAACTGCTGCTTTCTTCCGACGTGTCTCCCCCTTCATCGATGCTCTCGATGCTCATTTTGGAAGAGCTTGAATCGCAGTCGTCGTCTTGATGACTCGCCATCAGTGCGAGTCCGGAGAAAGCTTCGACTTCCGATTTGGACGATGTATCGTCCCACGTTGCCTTTAGGGTCTTTCGCTTTTGGATAGGCTTCTTTCCCTTCTCCTTGTCCTTGTTCTTCAACTTGGGGCAATTGTCCTTGACGTGCCCTTCTTCGTCGCAGTGGTAGCAGCGGATCGTGTAAGACCGTTAGATTCGATAGAGGGGGGGTGAATATCGATTCGAAAATACAAAGTATAAGCGCAGCGGAAAAAAAATAGACACAATGGTTTTACTTCGTTCGGAGCCTGTGGCGACTCCTACTCGAAGGCCCGTGGTCCTTGACCACTTTTGTTGGGCAATCACTAGCAATTCGAAATGATGATTACAAAAGAACCGTACAGGGAATGCTAATGAAAACTGAAAAACAAATACCGACAAAAAGGGAAAAGAACGGAGCGTAGTGTCGGAGCTTTGTTGGCGTCGCACTGAACGTCGAGCAGCAAGACCAGCAGTAGAAGAGTTCTCAGCTTGATTGATTGATTCTGAAGCTCCTGCCTGGGGCTTCTTTTATATGCTGTTCCGGGCGCCTGGAATGTGACGTAGCTGCTCAAACCGAGATGCTCCACGTGGCGACGACTTGGCTGGATAGAATTCGCCTTCGGGCGCCCGGACCACCTTAAACCCCTTTTCCTGCAAAACAAAGTTAGTCCAAGGCAAATATACATCCTGTAAAACAGATTGTTAGCAAAGTTAAAGTTCAACAGATGGATAAAAAGAGTATGACTTAGATTCCGTCTTTCCGAGACCGGAATCTAGTCACGATCTCGACTTAGACATCCGAAATGGATCTAAGCCGGATCGACGCCTAATGTTCCCTTCCCGGGAACGCGTCCTCGCAGTCACACCCCTCCGGTGACTTACCTTACTTACCTGCCAGACGTCCGGCCGCCCGTCGACTGTCTCGACTTCTCGCCACTATCCGGTCACCGTCGACCTAGCGGACTTCTCGCCAAGCGTCCGGTCAGCCCGCTTGGACTTCTCGCCAGCTATCCGGTCAGCCCGTCGACCTAGCTGGACTTATCCTGCACACTCGATCAGAGTGTTAGATAACAACGAACCTAACTTAACCTGATTTGTCATTCATCAAAACCTGAGTTAGACCGTTAGTGCTAACTGCACCAACAATCTCCCCCTTTTTGATGGAATGACAACCTGGTTAAGTTAGTGATAAATATATGCAAAAATCAAGCATGATTTTCGAGGTTTTTAAGGTTTTAAGTTAGTTTTTCAAGTTGGCAATTAGTTGTTCTAACTTAACCACCTAACCCTCCCCCTTTGGCATTCATCAAAAAACACAAGGGTGAACAATCATAGTGTAGAGTTACTGTAAAAATCTGAGTTTGGTTCAAGAAAACAATTTTCAAAGTTAATCAAGCTAAATTTGAAAAAATTAAGGCTAATTTGATAAAAGCGAAATTTGGAAAGTTTAATTTTCAATAGTTAACTTTTAAAATTAGGTGTGAAAATTAGGTGGGATTAAACTTCCAAGTTTTTCAAATACTTAGTTAAATTTTAACTCTTTGTAAACTGATGTTCAACCACAAGTTAGTTTTAAAAGGCATTTTTCAAACACATAACATTTTAATTAATTTTTCCCCCTGAACTTGATACTAAAATTTAAACAGCTGTCTAACCAATTAGTTACTAACTAACTATCAGAAAATAGTAGTTTTCACTTGGTTAGTCAGATTAAGTTGATTATAAGCAGTCAGTGTTTGACTTGACTGATGAACTTAATCTGATTACTGTCTGATTTGTATTTAATGTCCAGACTTATGCTGATGCACTGAGATAAGCATCTTAAGTCCAGACGGTTGGCCTATGCATCTCACCCCTTTCTATGTTTGTCAAACACACGCAAGGTAAACCTAAAGTGTTGGTGAGATGCTCAAAAACTAGCCCTATGGGTGCATGCTTTCTATGGATTCCAAACTAGTCTAAGGCCAAAACTGTTTTTGAACGTCTAAAAATGGAAGGTTTTGAAAACAAATAAATTTGACTTATAATTTGAAGGAGTGATTGAAAACAATTTTGAAATTTAAAATTCCTAGTCTATTGAGCACATTCCTAATTTTCGGCGTAAGTTGCTAAACTCACTTTCAGGGAGTGGTTTTGTGAAAATGTCAGCTAAATTTGATTTGGACTCAATGTATTTGAGTTCAATATCACCTTTAGTAACATGATCCCTGATAAAGTGGTGCCTAACTTCAATATGTTTGGTTCTTGAATGATGCACAGGGTTCTTGGTTAAGTTAATTGAACTTATATTGTCAATTAATACTTTTACATTTGTAATGTTTAAGTTGAAATCTTTTAGAGTATGCATCATCCATAGTAATTGTGCAACACATTCACCTATAGCTATGTATTCTGACTCAGTTGTAGATAGAGCAACACAATGTTGCTTTCTACTAAACCAGCTAACAAGTGATGAACCTAATAATTGGCATCCTCCACTTGTGCTCTTACGGTCTAATTTACATCCAGCATAATCTGAGTCAGAATACCCTATTAGTTCAAAATTATTGGTTCTAGGATACCAAATTCCTACATTTGTTGTTCCTTTAAGATATCTAAAAATTCTTTTAACTTGTGTCAAGTGGGATTCCTTAGCACAAGTTTGGTATCTAGCACACATACTAACTGCAAATAAAATATCAGGTCAGCTTGCAGTTAAGTACAGTAGGCTACCTATTGCACTCCTATAATATTTTAGGTCAACTGATTTTCCATTTGGGTCATTATCTAAAATTATGTTCACTGCCATAGGTGTTTTTATTTCTTTTGTATTTTTCATTCTGAATTTTTTAAGTAATTCTTTAGTGTATTTGTGTTGATAAATGTAATTTCCCTCATTTGTTTGTTTGATTTGTAATCCTAAGAAATAAGTTAATTTTCCTACTAGGCTCATTTCAAATTCTTTTTCCATTAGATTAATAAATTCCTCTAAAAAAATCTGAATTTGTTGAACCAAATATTATATCATCTACATAAATTTGTGCAATAAATATGTTTGAATTCAATGATTTAACAAACAAGGTTGGGTCAATTTGACCTTGTTTGAATCCTTTAGATGTTATGTAGGATGTTAGCCTTTCATACCATGCCCTGGGTGCTTGTTTAAGTCCATATAATGCTTTCTTTAACTTAAATACATAATCAGGGTGTTCTAGACTTTCAAACCCAGGAGGTTGACCTACATAAACTTCTTCTTTTATTAGTCCATTGAGAAAGGCAGACTTAACATCCATTTGGTATAGTTTGAACCCCTTATGGGCTGCATAACTTAATAACATTCTAATGGATTCTAATCTGGCTACTGGGGCATAGGTTTCATCATAGTCAAGTCCTTCAACCTGACTAAACCCTTTGGCAACTAGCCTAGCCTTATTTCTAGTGATTTCCCCAGTTTCACTTAATTTGTTTCTAAATACCCATTTTGTTTCTATTATTTTCTTGTTCTTAGGTGGTGGTACTAGGTCCCAAACTTCATTACGCTCAAATTGGGCTAGTTCTTCTTGCATGGCTATAATCCAGTCTGGGTCTAGTAGGGATTCATCTATAGTTTTGGGTTCTATCTTTGAAATCAAGGAGATTTGACTCAAGTTCCTAAAAGATGATCTGGTTTGAACCCTTAGGTCTGGGTCACCAATTATTTGATTGGTTGGATGGTTGGGATTCACTCTTATGGTTCTAGGGGGTTCATTTTCTTGATGTTGTTCCTCTTCTTCATGACTTAGAGTTTGGTTGGTTTCTGGAACAAATTCAGGTGGTTGTGTAAGTTCTAAGTTTTGTTTAGTTTCTTCAAATTTTACATTAGTAGTTTCTTCAATTTTTAAGGTAACCTTATTGTAAATTCTATAGCCTCTACTATTTAGGGAGTATCCTACAAAGATTCCATTTTCAATTTTAGAGGAGAATTTTCCTAAGTGTTCTCTTGTATTTAAGATGAAAACTGGGCACCCAAACACTTTAAAATATTTTATATTGGGTTGTTTATTATAAAATATTTTCAAAGGTTTGTTATGGGTTTGAACTCAGAATAGGGAAAATTGGGGCGTTACATTCTGCCCAAAGGTATTTAGGTAGGTTATACTCATTTAACATTGTTCTAGAGGCTTCAAGTAAGGTTCTATTTTTTCTCTCTACAATCCCATTCTGTTGGGGGGTTTTAGGACATGAAAATTCATGATGGTAACCATTTTTAAGGCAGAAACTGTTAAATTTGTGATTTTTAAATTCTCCCCCGTTGTCACTCATGATTCTTTTGATTTTAATCCCTTTTTCATTTTCAATTTGTTTGCAGAAGTTTATAAAGATTTCATAAGTTTCATCTTTATGTTTTAAGAATTTTACCCAAGTAAACCTAGAATAATCATCTATAATTACTAAACAATATAAGTTTCCATTTATGGATTTGACTCCATGGGAGTCAAAGAGGTCTAAAT
Organism: Zingiber officinale; assembly: GCF_018446385.1. Lineage (NCBI taxonomy): Eukaryota > Viridiplantae > Streptophyta > Magnoliopsida > Zingiberales > Zingiberaceae > Zingiber > Zingiber officinale. Next base: position 145,445,385 of record NC_055988.1, read on the forward strand.
GTATAAGTTCTAATATTGAGTTCGTTTGTGGTTGATTTGTTTGTTTGTGAGTGGATTTAGTTTGTTTGCCTTGTTGACAAGCGTTACATATGGTTGAATCTAAGTTAGGTAATTTTGGTAAACCCCTCACAAGTCCATTTAGTTTGCTTATATTTCGAAAATTGGTGTGTGACATTCTTCTATGCCATAACCATGTTTCTTCTTTTTGTGTTAAATAACACTTATTGGAAGAAGTGGTTAAGTTGATGGCATAGATGTTGTCTTTTCTAAAACCTTTTAGGCTTATGGTATGATTATCTAGATGTTTGATTAAACACTCTGTGGCTAGAAATTTGACCTTATACCTAGTATCACACAATTGACTTATGCTTAGAAGATTATATTTAAAATTTTCAACAAGTAAAACATTTGTAATTATAAAGTCTATTTTTAATTCAATATTACCTATACCAATTACCTTGAGTTTGCCGTTGTTTCCAAAGGCAACTGTTCCTAAGCTTTTGTAAGTGAGTTGCGTGAACTTGGTGTGATCTCCGGTCATATGTTTGGAGCAACCACTGTCCAAAATCCACTTGGTTTCCTACAGTAAGTGGGATTTAACGTTAGACCTTTTAATTTAAGTTTTAAAATTAAAATTTGAAGTTAAAATTTGAAATTAATTTTTAAGTTTAAAATTAAAATTTTGAAATTAATTTTTAAAATTAAAATTTGAAATTAATTTTTAAGTTTAAAATTTAAGCCTTATTCATCTCACCCGATCTATATTATCAATCAGGGAATCCTATGATTTTGTGAGATGAAATTGGTTTGATTACAGAGTTTTGGTTTAACTTGTGTTAGATTCAGACTTAGCTTTGGTTTCCACAAATAGGCATTCTTTGGATAAACTTCTAAGCTTGGTGAGTCACATGGACATCATTAGAAGTAACCAACCTTTCGAGGTTTTCCGAATAGTCCTATCCACGGAACTTAGTACTAAATCTTGGTCTAACTGGTTAGGATTCGTTTAAGGGTAGCTTCGGTCAGTTCCACTTGGCCAAATGCACCAGATCGAAGCCATATCTTTCTAGACATGCGATGCCCAAGCTTCCCTAACGTACTATCATCCAAAAACTTCATCAGTACCCTCTTTTTAACTAATCCTAATTACCCTGCCGGGTTAGTTTGTTTTGGGTTACCCTGTCGGGTAGGTTAGTTTTGGAGGTGCCAGCTATTCTGGAGCCTCCCCCTGAATTATTGGCCATTAATTTAGATTTTGGTTTTAGGTTTGTGTCGATTCTTTTTATAGTTATGGTTAACTTGGTGATAATTTTGTTGATTTTTAAAATGTTTAGATTTTGAATTTGATTTAGGTTTGTATTTTGGATTTTGGTTTGGTTTATTCGATTTTATATAATATATTTTTTCTTTAGGTATATAATATTGATTAAGTCCTACTTGCGTGGTCAGACATGCTTTCGGAACCCAAGCTAGATTGGTTGATTTATATTGGGTTATTAATGATTTGAAGGTTTTATTTGAATTCGACTTATATCCTAGTCCGGTTTTTGTAACGACCACCCTTCTTACTACTACTACTAGTATCTAAGAGTGACCGTTACTTATCTACTACTCTACTTAACCGGTTTATTAAAAATCTCTAGGAAAACCCTACCGAAAAATTTCGGCAGAGTCTCCCCTGTACCGGTGACCATATCAACAATAATATACTCAGGCGGCTGGAACATATATCTTCACAACCACGCAGTATAATATCACAAATAAAAGAAAGAAACTACCCTATCAATAGCAAACATCAATATCACTCCATCAATAGAACCCAACTACAAACGCGGAATAAACTTAAATACAATATTGACTCATAATAGCATTAAAAGAAAACTAAAGAACTCTAAACAGAAATGTCTTAATAATTCCTTAGCAAACTCTTGATCTCCCCATAGTCCAGCCATCACACACCTTCATCACCACCACCTTGTCGCCTTCCTTGCTAAATCTTTTCCTTTCCTTTATCTGCAGTAGGAGGAAGTGCAGTCTATAAGCATAAAGCTTAGTGAGCGCTATCTACTCACAAAAACTCGATATGCATGTATATAAATAAAAACATGCTAAAACTGAATGCTAACATATAAAACTACTCATGCTCATATATAGCAAAGGAATCATGCTAACTGAAATACTAAACATGTATAGCTAATCATGCTCATAAGAATGAAACTATAAAAGAAGCATACTAAACATGTAAAGCTACTAAACATGTAAAGCTTCTAAACATGTAAAACTACTAAACATGTAAAACTACTAAACATGTAAAACTTCTAAACATGTAAAACTACTAAACATGTAAAACTTCTAAACATGTAAAACTAAACATGCTCATAAGACTAAAACTATAACAGCATGCTGAAAGCAAATAAAACTAAACATGCTGAATAATCTAGTAGCAAGAAACAAATAAAACTACTACTGAATGCTTCAAACATCAAGAACTAAACTTTCTAATTCTAAACATATTTGAAGCTTGTTTCATTTATTTCAAAACTTATACTTTAATACTTCAAAATAATAATAAACTTCTTTTGGGCCCGACATTGTACCACTTTGCGCGCATTCTTAATAAGAATCGAGGTAGCTAATCCCGAAACTACTAAGATACTTCTAGGCCTTGTGCCTAGGGGCAACTTGGAGCCCATCCCTTGGACCTTATGTCCGGTACATGCCCTTTAAAAGTAAAATACTTTTTTTATCTTAATTACTTCTTCTTTAAATGCCTTGGCATTTTAATAGACACCTTGTGTGCCAAAAATCCCTAAAATCTTGACTTTGGGATTTACTTAAGTCCTTGGCCTTTCTCTTTCTTTTCTTTTTCTTTCTTTTACTTGTTAATACTTCTAAAAGTATTTAATAGGATTCTCATTTTTCCACTAGAATACATGGCTGTTCATGCATATTAAAATAGCAAATGAAAACAACTTTGAGCTTACTAATCATGCTATAAAATAGAGCAAAAGAAAGCAACTTTGAACTTACTAATCATGCTATAAAATAGAGCAAAAGAAAGCAACTTGGACTTTCTAAACATTCTGTAAAATAGAGCAAAAGAAAGAAACTTAGACTTTCTAAACATGCTGTAAAATAGAGCAAAAGAAAGCTAACTTGGACTTACTAAACATGCTGTAAGATAGAGCAAAAGAAAGCTAACTTAGACTTACTAAACATGCTATAAAATAGGGCAAAAAAATGCAACTTTGAGCTTTCTGTACATGCTGTAAAATAGGGCAAAAGAAAGCAACTTTGGACTTTCTAAACATGCTGTGATAAGAGCAAAAGAAAGCTAATTTGATCTTTCTAAACATGCTGTGATAAGAGCAAAAGAAAGTAACTTTAAGCTTTCTAAACATGCTGTGATAAAAGCAAAAGAAAGCTAATCTAACCAAGATTACCTAACTTGAAACGCTAAAGATCAAGGGTTGTTTATGCCCATCTGCATGGCCCAAAAAAAAGAAAACAACTTGCTGGAATTTATGGGCAGTAGGTAGATGCATAAGGAGACAACACTGAAATGCTACAGAACTGAAAACAAGAAGCAGAAATTGCTACTGAAATGCTGGAAATTCAGTAAGCACAGAACCTAGAGAAGGAAAACAATCCTACATGCTTAACTTAAAATCATTCATCTTCTTCCTATAAGACTCACGGTAGAAAACTAAAGAACCCAAATAAAAACCTTTACAACATGCTTTGAATTCAAAATGAACAAAGAACACAATTTCTTGAGCATAACATGTCATGCTCATGAAAAGGAAAGGGCAACTTGCTGTGCAACCCAAATACTAAGTCTAGGGTTCATGCTAGGCCTCGGAAGCAAGGAAAAATCAAAACGGAAAACCCAAAACAACTCCTACTGCAGGTGAGAAGCAACTCACCGACGATTCTTGGACTTACAACCGGAGAAGAGAGGTTCTAGGGTTTCGGAGAGATGAAGATCCCCGGCGGCTTCTTTGCATCCGCGTGCTCTCCACGGCGAGAAGGTCACGGTTGAGTGAAGACCGACCGGAAAAAAGGCCTAGCTCCGTCGCCTTCTCCACCCGAACAGTGGAGTCGTCGCCGTCGTCGCCGTTCGCGAGAGAGGAGAAAGGGAATTTCGGGAGAAATTTTAGGTTTTAGGAAAAGGATTTAAATCTTATACTCAAGGTTATTTTCGTTTCCAGCTATAGCTTAAATGGAATTTTTCTCCTTCTTTAATAACAAACGATCGCTAGCATAGTCGGTTGGCTGCGTTTTGCTTAAGGCTCGTGTTGCGGGTTCAAAACTCGACTGCAACCATTTTCTGCCCATTAATTCTTGTTATTAACTTCTACTCATTAAATAAAATTCTCCCTTTATTTGATTAAGTAACAACTGCTAGCCCAGTTGGTTAGTTGGCCTTTTACCGAATCAACGAGTCTCGGCTTCAATCCCTCAGCCGCGCACTTTTAATTCCAATTTATCTTAAACGTTCCAACTACTGTATATATACATTTCGCTCCGTATATGATTAACAAAAATCGTGTAGCTCAGCTGGTTGGGCCGGTTTTGCTTGGGTCAGTCCGACCCGAGATCGTGGGTTCGAATCTCACCTTCAATATTTTTTTTTAAACTTCTTTCTTTTTGTAACCCTACTAAACGACCTCCAAAAATTACGTAAAAATACTCTAAAAATTCCTAAAAATCTCTAGAATATTTTAAAAGTATTTCCAAATATTTTTATGGACTTTTAGAACTTGAAATAGGGAAAATTGGGTCGTTACAATTCCCCATACCTTATAAAAAGTTCGTCCTCGAACTTAGAATATCTCTGGATACTTCTGTCTCATACTGTCCTCCCGCTCCCAAGTGACTTCCTCGTGCTTCTGGTTCTGCCAGATAACCTTCACTAGTGGCAGTTCTTTATTTCTTAGTCTCTTGACTGCTCTGTCCACTATCTGTGTAGGTCTACTCTCATAACTAAGATCCTCTTGGATCTGCACTGACTGAGGCTCAATCACTTGGCTAGGGTCGTGGAGGCACTTCTTTAACATGGAGACATGAAACACATTGTGTATTGCTGACATGTCTTGTGGTAAATCCAACTTGTAAGCTACTTTCCAAATCCTTTCTGTGATCAGGTAAGGCCCTACATAACGAGGACTTAATTTGCTCTTCTTGCCAAATCTCATCACTCCCCTCATAGGAGCGACCTTGAGAAAGACTGAATCCCCTACTTGGAATTCAAGCGGCTTACGGCGTGTGTCAGCATAACTCTTCTGTCTACTCTGGGCAGTCTCAATTCTCTGTCTGATCTTCAGAATAGCCTGAGTAGTCTCATCTATCAGCTCTGTCTGAATGCCCAGTTCCATTTCCATCTCTCTTCTTTCACCTGCTTCTTGCCAGCAAATGGGTGATCTGCACTTCCTGCCATACAATGCCTCATAAGGAGCCATCTTGATGGTGGCCTGATAGCTGTTGTTGTAGGCAAACTCAGCTAAACACAGATACTTGCTCCAACTTCCCTTGAAATCTAGTGCACAAGCTTTGAGCATATCTTCTAGAATCTGATTTACTCGCTCTGTCTGTCCATCAGTCTGTGGATGGAAAGCTGTGCTGAACTTGAGTTTGGTGTCTAGTGCATTCTGAACACACTCCCAAAAGTGAGAGGTGAAGCGCCCATCTCTATCAGAAACAATAGATTTAGGAACTCCGTGAAGTCTGATCACCTCTTTAACATACAGCTGTGCCAACTGCTCTATAGAGTGAGACACCCTGATGGCTAGAAAATGAGCAGACTTGGTCAATCTGTCCACTATCACCCATATCGCATCATATCCATTTGTGGTTCTTGGGAGACCTACTATAAAGTCCATGGATATGTCTTCCCACTTCCACTCTGGTATTGGAAGAGGTTGTAGAACTCCTCCTGGTCTCTGGTGTTCTGCTTTGACCCTCTGACATGTCAGGCAGGTACTGACATATTTAGCTACATCTCTTTTGAGTCCAGACCACCAGAATCTCTGTTTCACGTCTTGATACATCTTGGTAGAACCAAGATACATGGAGTACGGTGTATTATGGGCTTCTTCTAGAATCTTCTTTCTCAGTTCTTCATCATTGGGAACACAAAGGCGACTTCCATGATAAAGAATTCCACTGTCTGATACTCGAAATTCTGAATTCTCTTCTTCTTGTATCCCTTGCTTAATCTTTTGGATATCTGGATCTTCACTTTGCTTTCTCTGTATATCCTCAAACAGGGTTGACTCTAAGGTCAATGCAGAGAGTTGCCCATAAATAACTTCAAGTCCAAAATCTGACAACTCCTTCTACAGTGGCAGGGCTAATGATGACAAAGACATCAGGAATGCACTGGATTTTCTGCTTAGTGCATCTGCTACTTTATTAGCTTTGCTTGGAAGCATAAGCTATAATTTTTTTTTCCTTCCTGCATGAGTACAGCTCCTAAGCCCATCTTGGAAGCATCACTGTAGATGTCAAAACTCTTGTCACTCTCTGGAACAGTCAGAATGGGAGCACTGGTCAATCTCTTCTTGAGTTCTTGAAAACTCTGCTCACATTTATCTGACCATTCAAACTTCTTGTTCTTCCTGGTGAGGGCTGTAAGTGGAGAGGCTATTTTGGAAAAGTCTTCCACGAATTTCCTGTAGTACCCAGCTAAACCAAGGAAGCTTCTGATCTCCCTGGCATTCTTGGGTCTCTTTTAGTTGCTGACCGCTTCTACTTTGGCTGGATCCACTTGAATGCCTTCTCTGGAAACGATGTGACCTAGAAACGCCACCCGCTCTAACCAGAATTCGCACTTTGAGAATTTAGCATAAAGCGACTTTTGCTGAAGGGTTTGCAATACTATTCTCAAGTGCGTGTCATGCTCCTCTGGGGTTCTGGAATAGATTAGAATGTCGTCGATGAACACAATGACAAATTTGTCAAGGTATTCTCTGAACACTCTGTTCATCAGGTCCATGAAAACTGCAGGCGCATTAGTCACACCAAAAGGCATGACTACGAATTCGTAGTGTCCGTATCTGTTCCTGAAAGTCGTTCTGGGTATGTCTCTTTCTTTCACTTTTAGTTGATGTACCCAGAGCGCAGGTCTATCTTGGAGAACACTATTGCCCCTCTCAATTGATCAAATAAGTCATCGATTCTGGCCAGTGGATACTTGTTCTTAATTGTCACCTGATTCAGAGCCCTATAATCTATGCACATCCGCATAGATCCATCTTCTTCTTGACAAACAACACAGGAGCTCCCCATGGTGAATGACTAGGGCGGATAAAGCCTTTGTCAAGCAGCTCCTGAAGTTGTTCTTGTAACTCGTTTAGCTCTGCTAGAGAAATTCGGTACGAAGCTTTTGAAATTGGCTCCACTTCTCTGTTGGGAGGTAGTACAGGTAGCTCTTCTGGGAATACCTCTGGATACTCACAGACTACCCGAACTTCCTCCTGCTTAGGTCTTTCTTGTTATCTTTGTCCTTCCAGTTATGATTACTTGATTGGGGTCTCTGTTTCCCCACTGTCTTGTCTTCTATCTTGACTGGCTCGTGTTGCGTTTGTTGTGTCTTATTGCTGTTCAGATAGTGCTCACTAATGCCCTGCTGACTAGCTCTTCACCAATCTATGGTCGGTGAGTTTCACTACTCACATTAGGTGTTATTTCTGGTCTCAGCATTAGAAGTATCAGTTTAACTCGTTCTTTCACTGTACTTACTAACTCTAGGCAAAGGTGAGCTAGCCGGTTAAATCTTTAAACCGCTTCTTCTACTGGTAGGTCACCTGGTCTAAATTCTATAAACTGCTCATAGTGTTTATTGGTGATCCGTTGGCGGAAGAACTCTTAGTAAAACTCTATCTCAAAGTCAACCCAGCTCATCTGGTTGACTGCTCTCTTACTCTTAACTCGCTCCCACTACATACAAGCATCTCCAGATAGGCAGAAAGAGGCACACTTAAAGGTATCAACCTTCTCGACTTCTGGTCAGTCAAGAAGCTCCATTGTGCTCTTAAATGTCTTGAACCAAGCCTGGGCATCCCAGGGCTCAGTCGTTCCTGAGAAGCTTTCTGGTTTCAGCTTCAGCCACTGGATGAGATATGCTTCTTGTCTTTTAGATGCTGTGGCGACTTCCAGGGCAGCTGATGGGACTTCAGTCACCACTGGGGTCTCCACATTAATGGTTGGGGGAGTGGGAGGAGCTGGCTTTTGATTGGCCATTAGATTGGCAATCACTTGCTACTGCTCGCTACTTGTCTCTGAAGTTGAGCAACAACTTCAGAGAGAATAGGCCCAGGGGTTCTGGGCTCTTCGTTCTCCTGAACTTGGTCCTCAGTATGAACGGTACGGGGACGCCCTCTTCTTAACATCTAATTATGCAGAGGAAAAGTCTTGATAGCTTCTCTAACCCTTCTAATCATACTTATATATATGAATAGAGAAAAGGGAAACAAAATCTTCTATCTTACTTAAGCACTTAAAAAAAAAAATAAGTACCCTATACTGTAGTTAATAATAAGAAAAGCATAATAAAGAAAGAATTTAAATACTTTCTTACTTGGAGACGGCAAGGATGATGCTGATGTGTGTGTGATGCTGGAGAATGGAACACTGCTCTGATACCAACTGTAACGACCACCCTTCTTACTACTACTACTAGTCTCTAAGAGTGACCATTACTTATCTACTACTCTACTTAACCGGTTTATTAAAAATCTCTAGGAAAACCCTACCGAAAAATTTCGGCAGAGTCTCCCCTGTACCGGTGACCATTTCCCATAATACAAGCATAATATACTCAGCCACAGGCGGCTGGAACATATATCTTCACAACCACGCAGTATAATATCACAAATAAAAGAAAGAAACTACCCTATCAATAGCAAACATCAATATCACTCCATCAATAGAACCCAACTACAAACGCGGAATAAACTTAAATACAATATTGACTCATAATAGCATTAAAAGAAAACTAAAGAACTCTAAACAGAAATGTCTTAATAATTCCTTAGCAAACTCTTGATCTCCCCATAGTCCAACCATCACACACCTTCATCACCACCACCTTGTCGCCTTCCTTGCTAAATCTTTTCCTTTCCTTTATTTGCAGTAGGAGGAAGTGCAGTCTATAAGCATAAAACTTAGTGAGCGCTATCTACTCACAAAAACTCGATATGCATGTATATAAATAAAAACATGCTGAAACTGAATGCTAACATATAAAACTACTCATGCTCATATATAGCAAAGGAATCATGCTAACTGAAATACTAAACATGTATAGCTAATCATGCTCATAAGAATGAAACTATAAAAGAAGCATACTAAACATGTAAAGCTACTAAACATGTAAAGCTACTAAACATGTAAAACTTCTAAACATGTAAAACTACTAAACATGTAAAACTACTAAACATGTAAAACTTCTAAACATGTAAAACTACTAAACATGTAAAACTTCTAAACATGTAAAACTAAACATGCTCATAAGACTAAAACTATAACAGCATGCTGAAAGCAAATAAAACTAAACATGCTGAATAATCTAGTAGCAAGAAACAAATAAAACTACTACTGAATGCTTTAAACATCAAGAACTAAACTTTCTAATTCTAAACATATTTGAAGCTTGTTTTTATTTATATACATGCATATCGAGTTTTTGTGAGTAGATAGCGCTCACTAAGCTTTATGCTTATAGACTGCACTTCCTCCTACTGCAGATAAAGGAAAGGAAAAGATTTAGCAAGGAAGGCGACAAGGTGGTGGTGATGAAGGTGTGTGATGGCTGGACTATGGGGAGATCAAGAGTTTGCTAAGGAATTATTAAGACATTTCTGTTTAGAGTTCTTTAGTTTTCTTTTAATGCTATTATGAGTCAATATTGTATTTAAGTTTATTCCGCGTTTGTAGTTGGGTTCTATTGATGGAGTGATATTGATGTTTGCTATTGATAGGGTAGTTTCTTTCTTTTATTTGTGATATTATACTGCGTGGTTGTGAAGATATATGTTCCAGCCGCCTGTGGCTGAGTATATTATGCTTGTATTATGGGAAATGGTCACCGGTACAGGGGAGACTCTGCCGAAATTTTTCGGTAGGGTTTTCCTAGAGATTTTTAATAAACCGGTTAAGTAGAGTAGTAGATAAGTAACGGTCACTCTTAGAGACTAGTAGTAGTAGTAAGAAGGGTGGTCGTTACAGTTTTATTATAACATGCTTTTTGATTATTTAGGATTAATTCTAGATTTTTTGATCTTGTTGTGAATTTTTCTAACATTTCTTTTAAATTGTTAATCTCAATTTTTAATGATAAATTCTCCTCCTCAAGTGTTAGATCTTGAGTTGGATTTGAATTTTTGATTTGTTCCTTGAGGTTTTGATTTTCCTCAAGAAGTGATTTGTTTTCATTTTCTACTTTAGTTAATTTATTATTTAAACAGGAAATAATTCTAAAAAAAATTTGTTTAAATTAAAATATACCTCATTCGAGTCTTCGGAAACGAGTACGGACTCGTGGCTTGTTTCGGGTTCATTCCCGTCTTCATCTTCTGACTCGTCTTCTGTTTCAGCTTCGTGGGCCATCAGTGCGAGGTGGCTTTGATGTTTCTGCTCTTCTTCTTCCGATTCGTCCGAAGAGTCGTCCCACGTTGCTTTGAGTGCCTTCTTTTTGGTTGGCTTCGGTTTGTCGAACTTCTGTTTTGGCATTCGTTCTTGTAGTGTCCCTTTTTATTGCATCCGTAGCAAGTCACGTTCTTTTGTTCTGAGGGAGAACTGATCTTTTGAAGGTCCTTTTTGCTGAAGCTCCTTTTTCTCCTGGTGAACATTTTTCTTACCAAGTTCACCAGGTGTTCTTCGTCTTCAGAATCTTGATCGGAGTCTTCTTCAAGTTCAAGCTTGCTTTTCTTTTCTTTGGAGGAACCTGCAAATAAGGCTATACCTTTCTCGGCTCCAGCATTAGTTTGTTCGTGTAATTCCAATTCACAGAAAAGTTCATCTAACTTTAACTTAGAGAGATTTTTAGAAATTTTGTAGGCATCCACTATTGATGCCCACAAACTATTACGTGGAAAAGCGTTTAATGTGTACCTTATTAAGTCTCTGTTTTCCATCTGATGGCCTATCGCATGAAGCCCGTTGAGGATGTCCTTGATCCTCGCGTGAAGCTGATTCGCCGTTTCACCTTCCTGCATTTTTATATTAAAAATTTTATTTAAGAGCAAGTCTCATTTGGTAACCTTGGCGTCGCTCGTTCCCTCGTGCAGCTCGATCAACTTGTCCCACAGCTCTTTAGCGTTCTTGTGTGGACCGACTCTGTTTAGTTCTTCTCTTGTCAATCCGCACTGTAGAGTGTTGATTGCTTTATTTTCGGTTGACGCCTTCTTCTTCAAGTCAGCTGTCCAGTCTTCAGGATCCAGTATATTCCCGGAGGTGTCTGCAGGAATCTTGTAGGGTCTCGTAACGCTCATCCATTGGTCTAAGTCTGTTTTGAGGTAAACCTCCATGCGCTTCTTCCAGTATGGAAAGTCGTCCCCGTTGAAGAGTGGAGGTCGTACTGTGCTGAATCCTTCTTGTTGGGACATTCTGTGCACAGGTAAATAACCAAAAAAAATATCCCAAGACTTGGTCTTGGATTAGTAGTGCGGGAAGAGAAAAATAGAAAAAAATCTAGATTCGTGTTGCACTAATTTAAGTTAAACATACACCAGTTTTAGAATTAATTGAAAGAAAAAAATTCACCCCCTGTCTGATTGGTGGTTGCACCAAATCAGAGCGGTACCTGCTCTGATACCACTTGTAAGACCGTTAGATTCGATAGAGGGGGGGTGAATATCGATTCGAAAATACAAAGTATAAGCGCAGCGGAAAAATAAAATAGACACAATGGTTTTACTTCGTTCGGAGCCTGTGACGACTCCTACTCGAAGGCCCGTGGTCCTTGACCACTTTCGTTGGGAAATCACTAGCAATTTGAAATGATGATTACAAAAGAACCGTACAGGGAATGCTAATAAAAACTGAAAAACAAATACCGACAAAAAGGGAAAAGAACGGAGCGTAGTGTCGGAGCTTTGTTGGCGTCGCACTGAACGTCGAGCAGCAAGACCAGCAGTAGAAGAGTTTTCAGCTTGATTGATTGATTCTGAAGCTCCTGCCTGGGGCTTCTTTTATATGTTGTTCCGGGCGCCTGGATTCCTTCCGGGTGCCTGGAATGTGACGTAGCTGCTCAAACCGAGATGCTCCACGTGGCGACGACTTGGCTGGATAGAATTCACCTTCCGGGCGCCCGGATCCCTTCCGGGCGCTTGGATCCCCTCCGGGCGCCCGGACCACCTTGTTCCAGAAAACTCCCTTATCCTGCAAAACAAAGTTAGTCCGAGGCAAATATACATCCTGTAAAACAGATTGTTAGCAAAGTTAAAGTTCAACAGATGGATAAAAAGAGTATGACTTAGATTCCGTCTTTCCGAGACCGGAATCTAGTCACGATCTCGACTTAGACATCCGAAATGGATCTAAGCCGGATCGACGCCTAATGTCCCCTTCCCGGGAACGCGTCCTCACAGTCACTCCCCTCCAGTAACTTACCTTACTTACCTGCCAGACGTCCGGTCAGCCCGTCGACCCGTCTGGACTTCTCGCCAGCTATCCGGTCAGCCCGTCGACCTAGCTGGACTTCTCGCCAAGCGTCCGGTCAGCTCGTCGACCCGCTTGGACTTCTCGCCAGCTATCTGGTCAGCCCGTCGACCTAGCTGGACTTATCCTGCACACTCGATCAGAGTGTTAGATAACAACGAACCTAACTTAACCTGATTTGTCATTCATCAAAACCTGAGTTAGACCGTTAGTGCTAACTGCACCAACAGATCGTTCTTTTCCTCTTTCCCTGCGGATGGTTAGTAGATCTGGATTTACAAAGTTTCTTGAATCTTCTTACCATCATTACCATTTCCTCGTCGTCGAGAGAGGATTCCGATTCTGGTTCGTCTCTCGAGGCTTTGAGGGCGACGTTGTTTTTAGGCTCCTTCATTCCTGCACATCTTGACTCATGCACTTCAAATGTTGAAAAGAATTCTTCTAATGAAATCTTTTCTAAATCTTTAGAAATGTAAAATTCATCTACTAATGATGCCCATTTGGTATTTCTAGGAAAGGAATTTAAAGCGTACCTGAGTGAATCTCGGTTGCTTACCTTTTCTCCGAGATTCGAAAGACCGATGATAATTTCTTTTATTCTCGAGTGTAGATGCGCGACTGACTCGTCTTCCTCAAGTCGCAGGCTGGTGAGCTGATTGCGAAGCAGATCTCTTCTGGCGAGCTTAGCTTCGGACGTTCCTTCGTGCAGCTCGAGGAACTTCTCCCAAAATTCCTTTGCAGAGTTGTATTTACCGATCCTGTTGACTTCTTGAGGCGGAAGAACGCTTAGCAGATGGTATTCTGCTTTGCCGTTCGCTACGAAGTCGGCCTGCTCCTTTTTTGTCCATTTATCTATCTCCTTGTCCTCTAGAGCTTGAAAGCCAAGTTTCATTGTTAAAAATAATTCAATATCTGTTGTAAGAAATACCTGCATATGTTTTTTCCAAGTGGCGAAATCCCCTTCGAATTTCGGCGGGTGAATGCTTGGTCCGACCATCTCGTTGTTTCGTTCGGCGGTTAGTCCTCCTGAAGCGCCTTGGCTCTGATACCACTTGTAGTTCCGTTAGGCCGGCTAGAAGGGGGGGTTGAATAGCCTTGCAAAAATCAAAACACAAACCAACCCTTCTCGAACTCTTAAACTGACACTTGTAAAATAATCAAAGCAATAAACTAAGATCAGAACAGAAAACGAGGCACCAGGTTTTGACTTGGTTACAACCGGGGAGGTTGTTAATCCAAGAAAGATGATCGCACTAGAATTTCTCCTTCAGGCGGAGAAGCCTCTTATAAAGTTGAAGCGCACAACAGAAGCTAACTAAAGAAAGCGTACAAGTGTTTGAAAGAAATGCGTGAGTTCTGAATTCATGAAAAGCTTCGGGACCAAGGCTATATTTATAGCCTTGGTCGGGGCGCCTAGAAGGGTTCCGGGCGCCCTGGGGGGGATAAATTTTATCCCCCAACGTTCAGATCGAGTTTTGACTCGATCTGGTGAAAATACTGGGTCCGAGCGCCCGGAATGGTTCCGGGCGCCCCGGGCTGCTCCGGGCGCCCTGGACTGGTTCGGGCGCCCCGGAGCCCAAAGTCAACAGTCGTTGACTTTTTCATCCGGGACCTCTTCTCTGGTTCAGTCCCGCCTCGGTCCGGTTCTTCTCCTCCGGATCCGCTTACTTGGGTGATCTCTGCCATCCGGAAAAGGGCTCACCCGAGCCCAACTTCCGGTCTTCTCGAGCGGGCTTCCCTTCGGCTTCTCGTCCCTCGGAATCGTCGCGTGTTTCCTTCTCGTCCGCCGGCGTACTCATCCGCAGTCTTCGTCCCTCAAACGCACCGCGTGCCGTCCTTCTCGCTAGCTGCGTCTCTTGCTCCCCGAGCAATCTTCCGCTCCGGCTTTCGTCCCTCGGAACCACCGCACGCTTCCTTCTCGTCCACTGGGGTACTCTTCCGCAACACCTCGTCCCTTGGACTGTCGTCCTTCTCGCTAGCTGCGTCTTCCGCTCGACTACCTGTGTTCCTAAGCTTCTGCACACTTAGACACAAGGTTAGAAACACACAGGACCTAACTTAACTTGTTGATCACACCAAAACAACCTTGGGGTTCCAACTATCTCCCCCTTTTTGGTGTGATCAACCCAAATTAAGCTAGGGTAAAATAGACTTTAAATAAAATTAAGTAACTTAACTTAATTTGCAATTTAAGTACAAAAAGATAGAAAAAAACTCTATCTACCTCAGTAAAAAAAGATAGACAAAAAATTAAATCTATCTACCTCCCCCTAGACTTATACTTTCCCTTCTCCCCGTTTGATCACAAAAAAAATGGGGTTCCAAGAAAAACAATCGAAGGGTTAAAGACTTAGAAAAAGTATTTCTAAAAGAAATTCTAAATTTTTTAGAGATTTAGAAAATTTTTCTAAGTAATTTAAGCTAAGATTTCTAGTTTTAAGAAAAAAGTTCTTAAAAAAAATGATTTTTGAGAATATTTCTAAGTATAAAAAAAATCCTAAAAAATTTTAATTTAAAAAATCCTAACTTACATTTTTAAGTATTTTTTTTTTTAAAAAAAAATATTGACATAGGCAAAAAAAATTTCTAAGTAAGTAAAATTTTAATTTGAAATAAAATATTTTGAATAACCTTTTTCAAGCACTAATTAATTCTTGTATTAATGCTTCATTAGTAAGTTAATTAAACATTTATTTCAATATTTTGGCTTCCAGGTCGTGGTGAGGCACTAGGTCTTCTTGGTTATTGGAATAACAACCACTTCCTTAGACAAAGCCTCATAAAGAAATTCTTTGTTTAATTTTCTCACTTAAAGCGCTAATTTTAATTTTAAAATTAATTTAAGCTTGATTTAGGAACCCAATATAGGTTCCAACCTACTGGATTAACTAAAAAGTTTTTAGGAACATATTTTCTTGAAATGTTCCTAATTTGTCCAGGGTGATATTGTAACACCCCAAATTTCATGATTTAGAGTTCTAAAAGTCCATAAAAATATTTGGAAATACTTTTAAAATATTCTAGAGATTTTTAGAAATTTTTAGAGTATTTTTATGTAATTTTTGGAATTCGTTTGGTATTTTTACCAAGAGGAAGAAGTGTTAAAAAAAAAAGAGAAAAGAAATATGTTGAAGCCAGGATTTGAACCTGCAATCTGTGACTTCGAACAAAACTAGCCCAATCAGCTGAGCTACACGATTTTTATTAATCTTATATGGAGTGAAATGTATATATGCAGTAGTTGGAACGTTTAA
Organism: Zingiber officinale; assembly: GCF_018446385.1. Lineage (NCBI taxonomy): Eukaryota > Viridiplantae > Streptophyta > Magnoliopsida > Zingiberales > Zingiberaceae > Zingiber > Zingiber officinale. The sequence goes on from NC_055988.1 coordinate 145,461,302, forward strand.
AATAAATAAGAAAGAAAAATGGTTGCAGCTGAGTTTCGAACCTGAGAGCCACGCCTTAAGCAAAACATGATCAACCAACTGGGCTAGCGGTCGTTGCTAAATTGATAGGCAGCAACAAATATTTAGGCTATAGTTGAGACGTTTAAAATAAATTGAAATTAAAAGTGCGCGGCTGAGGGATCGAAGTCGAGACGTTTGACCCGAGCAAAACCCGGTTGACCAGCTGTGCTGGCGGCCGATGTTAAATAAGGAAAGAGTGAATAATATTTAAGGTATAGTAATTAATAAAAATCTTAATTATAAAAAAACAGCTTAAGTTTTTCCCGAAACCAAAACTTTTCCTCACCCTTCTCTCGCGACGGCGCCGGCTCTCGGGCGGAAACAGAGCCGAATCTAGGGCTCATCTTCGGCGGCCGACGAGGTCTTTTTCCGGCGAGATCTCCACACCTTCGTGATCCCCTCGTCGAGAAGAACAAGTAGATACCAAGAGATCTTTGAGGAAACAACTTCTCCGAATCCTAGCAGCCTTTTTCTCTCCGGTTGTAAGTCCAAGAACAGCGAGGTGAGTTGCTTCTCACCTGCAGTAGGAGTAGTTCCGCGACATTGATCTTCTTTTCCTTTTGATTTCGGAATTTGATTTCATTCCTTATCATCCACAGCATGTCTTTTTGTTTCGGATTGTGTTGTGCCGAAATTATTGTGCTAGGGATATAATTTCTTTTGTTTGGATCATGTGTGCAGAATTTTAGGGATTAAGGGAAATTTCCGAGATTTGTTTTCTCCCTGTTATTTCTGCCGTAGCATTCTATAGCATGCTTAGAGAGTTCTATATGAGATTCGCTTATTTCTTTTTAATGTGGCAGTAGCATGCTTTAGGAATTAATGACTGGAAGATTAAGAGTAATTCCCAAGAATTGTTTCCTCTGCCTTATTTCTGTTGAAGCATGTTTAAGGAATCCAGATTTCTTGGTTCTTTGCCTTATTTCTGTTGAAGCATGTTTAAGGAATCCAGATTTCTTGTTTCTTTGACTTATTTCTATTGAAGCATGTTTAAGGAATCCAAATTACTCGTTCCTTAGTTTGTTTCTGCTGTAGCATGCTTAAAGATCCCAATTGCTATGTAAAAGTATAGCTTTGAACAGGTTTTACACAGTTTTTTTTTTTATTAAGTGCAGATTGTTTTTATAGTGTCAAGCTTAGTATGCAGACTTAATTAATTCCATGCTATCCAATGTGTATGAGCAGTTTTATTTTAGAGCATGCAATTTCTGAATTTAGGCTGCTTTCATGAACCTAAACAACTCTTCATCTTGAGCATGTAGTTCAAGATTTTTCTGTGCCATTTAATAAGCATTACCAGTCCTCTTTACCATTAGAATGACATGAACAACATGTGTTTAAGTGGTTCATTTTATGTAAGCTTTACAGATTTTAGTTTATATGCAATTAACTGGAAACGAGTCAGAATTTGCAAACCTGTTGAGAGCATGCTTTAGTGTAACTTGTGTTAACTTTGATAGCAGTAGTAATTTTCCTTTAGGCTATGCTCGGTTAGAAACAAATCAACATGAGTAGATCCATTAAGTTCTGTTATATGTGTTTTCAGTTTTGGTATGAGGTTTTAAGTGTTGTACCATGTTATTTTTAGGCACTTCAGTATAGTATGACTTGCAGATTTTGATAAGTATTGCATGCAGAATTTCAGTTTTAGAATAGATTTTTATTAAGCTTATAGTACAGAATTTTTGATTAGCATAATATGTAGATTTTTGTTAGGCTTTGCATGCAGATTTATGTTAAGCTTTGTATACAGATTTTCAGTACGTAGGGTGTGTTCTAGTGCACACCAAGTGTTTGATAAAATGCTTAGCTCAATATAATGCTACAGTAGGCATTTTAATAGCTCAGTAAATGCAGTAGAAGCATTTAAAATAACTTATTTAGTCTTGCTTCAGCTTATATGGGACTACGGTCCAATGGGTGGGCTCCCACAGTCACCTCTAGGTTCAGATAACCTAGTTCTAGGTTCAGACAACCTAGTTAAAGCAAGGTAAGAAAATTAGCTATGAAATCAGTATTTTATTTTCAACAGTGGCACTGTACTGGATTAGATATCCATTGGGTTGGGCTCCCACAGTCGTCCCTAGGTTTAGATAACCTAGTAAACCCTACTAGACTTGGAACTTGCAATCCCGGGTTTGGTTAGGGATGCGCGCCGGGCCCATCAGCAGCATGATTATTATTTTAATCTATTATGTAAATAATTTTCAAAACTTCACAAATTAGTTATGTGAATACAAGTTAGACTCAGTTTAGCATTAATTAGTTTAGCTTAGGTATCAATTCAGTTTCTTATTGATACACATGATAGTTCTATGATTAGCTTTACATGTTAGCTTTTTAGTTAGTTTCTTCGCTATTTATAAGCATGATTAGCTATACATGTTTAGTTTTTCAGTTAGTTGATTTCTTTGCTATTTATGAGCATGATTATCTTTACATGTTAGCTTTTCAGTTAGTTTCTTTGCTATTTATGAGCATGAGTAGCTTTACATGTTAGCATTCAGTTTTAGCATGTTTTTATTTATATACATGCATATCGAGTTTTTGTGAGTAGGATAGCGCTCACTAAGCTTTTAGCTTATAGATACTATTTTCCTCCTACTGCAGATAAAGGAAAAAGCTAAAGTATAAGGAAGAAGGCGACAAGGAGATGCTGTGACGGTGTGTGATGTGTGAACTATGGAGATCCTTGAGACTTAGCTAAAGAACTCACTTAGTTTAAGAATTTGTTTAGTTTAATTTCTTATTAAGTTGATGAGAAAATTTTGTAGTAAGAAGTTATGTTTCCGCTTTTCATTACTTACATGATTTGATTTATTAAACTGCGTGGTTGTGAAAATATATGTTCCAGCCGCCTGTGGCTGAGTATACTCTGTATGTATTTACGGATATGGTCACCGGTACAGGGGAGACTCTGCTGAAATTTTTCGGTAGAGTTTCTATGTGATTTTTAATCATACCGGTTAAGTAGAGTTAGTAGTAAGTAACGATCATCCTTAGAGAGTAGTAGTAGTAAGAAGGGTGGTCGCGACAGATATTTAAAGTACCAATTTAAATTATTAAATCTTCTAACATTCGTTTTAGATTAACATGCATGGTTTTTCAAGTTATCTACTTGAATTTTCAAATCATCATTTTCAAGTTTCAAATTTTCATTTGCTAGTTTTAATTTATCTAATTCTTCTAGGGGACAAGACTTAGCTAAAATTACTTTTAAATTTTTATTTTCACTTTCTAATTTGCAGCAATCTTTTGTTAAAAGTTTAACAAACTTAAACATTTTATCGGGAGGAAGAGATCGTACCTGTCTTACCTTGTCTATCTCGTTGTCCGTTTCTCCCCCTAAGCTGCTGCTTTCTTCCGACGTGTCTCCCCCTTCATCGATGCTCTCGATGCTCATTTCGGAAGAGCTTGAATCACAGTCGTCGTCTTGATGACTCTCCATCAGTGCGAGTCCGGAGAAAGCTTCGACTTCCGATTCGGACGATGTATCGTCCCACGTTGCCTTTAGGGCCTTTCGCTTTTGGATAGGCTTCTTACCCTTCTCCTTGTCCTTGTTCTTCAGCTTAGGGCAGTTGTCCTTGACGTGCCCTTCTTCGTCGCAGTGGTAGCACCGGATCGTTCTTTTCCTCTTTCCCTGCGGATGGTTAGTAGATCTGGATTTACAAAGTTTCTTGAATCTTCTTACCATCATTACCATTTCCTCGTCGTCGAGAGAGGATTCCGATTCGGGTTCGTCTCTCGAGGCTTTGAGGGCGACGTTGTTTTTAGGCTCCTTCATTCCTGCACATCTTGACTCATGCACTTCAAATGTTGAAAAGAATTCTTCTAATGAAATCTTTTCTAAATCTTTAGAAATGTAAAATGCATCTACTAATGATGCCCATTTGGTAATTCTAGGAAAGGAATTTAAAGCGTACCTGAGCGAATCTCGGTTGCTTACCTTTTCTCCGAGATTCGAAAGACCGATGATAATTTCTTTTATTCTCGAGTGTAGATGCGTGATTGAGTCGTCTTCCTCAAGTCGCAGGCTAGTGAGCTGATTGCGAAGCAGATCTCTTCTGGCGAGTTTAGCTTCAGACGTTCCTTCGTGCAGCTCGAGGAACTTCTCCCAAAGTTCCTTTGTAGAGTTGTATTTACCGATCCTGTTGACTTCTTGAGGCGGAAGAACGCTTAGCAGATGGTATTCTGCTTTGCCGTTCGCTACGAAGTCGGCCTGCTCCTTTTTTGTCCATTTATCTATCTCCTTGTCCTCTAGAGCTTGAAAGCCAAGTTTCATTATTAAAAATAATTCAATATCTGTTGTAAGAAATACCTGCATATGTTTTTTCCAAGTGGCGAAATCCCCTTCGAATTTCGGCAGGTGAATGCTTGGTCTGACCATCTCTTTGTTTCGTTCGGCGGTTAGTCCTCCTGAAGCGCCTTGGCTCTGATACCACTTGTAGGACCGTTAGGCCGGCTAGAAGGGGGTTGAATAGCCCTGCAAAAATCAAAACACAAACCAACCCTTCTCGAACTCTTAAACTGACACTTGTAAAATAATCAAAGCAATAAACTAAGATCAGAACAGAAAACGAGGCACCAGGTTTTGACTTGGTTACAACCGGGGAGGTTGTTAATCCAAGAAAGATGATCGCACTAGAATTTCTCCTTCAGGCGGAGAAGCCTCTTACAAAGTTTAAGCGCACAACAGAAGCTAACTACAGAAAGCGTACAAGTGTTTGAAAGAAATGCGTGAGTTCTGAATTTTTGTTCGGGCGCCCTGGGGGGATAAATCTTATCCCCCAACGTTCAGATCGAGTTTTGACTCGATCTGGCGAAAATACTGGGTCTGGGCGCCCGGAAGGGTTCCGGGCGCCCCGGGCTGCTCCGGGCGCCCTGGAGCCCAAAGTCAACAACCGTTGACTTTTTCGTCCGGGACCTCTTCTCTGGTTCAGTCCCGCCTCGGTCCGGTTCTTCTCCTCCGGATCCGCTTACTTGGGTGATCTCTGCCATCCGGAAAAGGGCTCACCCGAACCCAACTTCCGGTCTTTTCGAGCGGGCTTCCCTCCGGCTTCTCGTCCCTCGGAATCGCCGCGTGTTTCCTTCTCGTCCGCCGGCGTACTCATCCGCAATCTTCGTCCCTCAGGCGCACCGCGTGCCGTCCTTCTCGCTAGCTGCGTCTCTTGCTCCCCGAGCAATCTTCCGCTCCGGCTTTCGTCCCTCGAAACCACCGCATGCTTCCTTCTCGTCCACTGGGGTACTCTTCTGCAACACCTCGTCCCTCGGACTGTCGTCCTTCTCGCTAGCTGCGTCTTCCGCTCGACTACCTGTGTTCCTAAGCTCCTGCACACTTAGACACAAGGTTAGAAACACACAGGACCTAACTTAACTTGTTGATCACACCAAAAAAACCTTGGGGTTCCAACATGCCTGACTTCACTCACCTTTCACTCACTAGGGTATGACTTCACTCACCAGGACTTCCACTTTGCCTAACCTTTGGTTAGGACTTACCTTTGCTAGTCATCTAATCCTGACTAAACTTCTCTCTCCCAAACATCAAGTCCTGTTTGGGTCAACCCTTAGTCAAATTAACCAAACTTTGGTATATTGTCAAACATCAAAATCCTAGAGGTCGATTGCACCAACAGTTTGTTCATGCGGGGAGCACTAGATGATCAAACCTATATTTTAATTATGACAAAGGGTTCAAAAGTTAAGATGTCTTGTGATCTAACAAGTATAACAGAGCTTGCAGGAAAGTCCTAAGTGTTCTTAGGTAAAAGTCCTAGTGGATTCTAGCCAAGTGGAAAACCCTAAGGGAAGGTAACCCTAGGTTATGAAAAATCCTAGATGTGGTTAGGCAACAAAGTCCTGGTCTGGGGAACTGGATGAAGTCTTAGAAGGTCGAGGACTTTGGGTGAAATCCTAGAGTCGAAAACTCTAGGTGAAAATCCTGGGAGTTGCGGACACTATGCAAAAGTCCAGATGGTCTGGATGACTGGTCTTACAAAAGGTAATTTCTCCTGAGACAAGTAGGTAAGGATACGCTCCTTGAAGAGTGAACAATAGACGTCGGTCTAACCTAAGATTTTCAAAAAATCTGAAAGTCAGAACCGGATAGTCTAGAGATTGTCAAAGTTACATTTTATAATATCTACCTACTTCTCTAAATCTGTTTTGCAGGAAACTAACATTTTATAGGTTAAAGTTTACAGCCTTGATCAGTCGACCGAACTCCGGATTGGTCGATCGAACCCTGAAGATCAGATCAGCTTCCGACTAAGTTTTGACCAAGGGATCGATCGACCGAACATCGGGTTCAGTCGACTGAACGGTGGATAGGCGCTGACTCAATCAGACCAGGTTAATCAGATCATATAAGCCAACGATAAAAATGGGATCGGTCCATCGAACGGCGGGATCGGTCGATCGAATGAAAACTCATCCGAAGCAACAACATCTGGACGGAAAGTCGGTAGGGTTCAATAGATTCAGTCGACCGAACAGTTAGATCAGTCGACCGATAAGTTTCGAGTCAAACCTGATCCCGAGATCAGTGGATCTGGATCAGACTCGACTCTACCATAAAAAGGACCCTCGACCAACACTTCGAATAACTGAAACTGAACAACTTCTACTCTCTTGTGCGTTGCTCCGAGACGATTTGACGACATCCAAACGCTACTCTTACAATCGACAAACAATTGCTAATCCTTTGTTGTTAGTAAACTTTGTTGTTAATTTCAATACTTATAATTGCTATCTCTGTAAAGATTTCTCGAGCTTATAGTGATTGCCCAACGAAAGTGATCAACGATCGCAGGCCTTGGAGTAAGAGTCGTTACAGGCTCTGAACCAAATAAATCCTACTTGTGTTTACGATTGTGTTTTTATATTCCGCTGCGTTTCATTCTGTGCTTTCTAAAAAGAAAGAAGAAATAGCCATGAGCGTTATTCACCTCCCAGCGCACATCGATCCTACACTATTCACCCAAGACATTATTTTGCGCAATTTAATCTCGCAAGTTTATATTAGTCATGCAAAATAGAGTTACCACAATAAACATAGTATTAAATAGTAATTAGATCATGTCTCTTCGAGACCAGGATCTAGTCAGGGTCTCAATTTAAGTTTTCGAAATAGACTTAAATTGAATTGACACCAACTGTCCCCTCAACTGGGACACACCCTCACCGAGTCACTTTTCTCCAGTGACTTACCTTCACTTACCAAATGTCTAGTTACCTCCTTGACGTCTAATTTGATCCACCAAGTTTTCCTACCAGAATCGTACATCTGGACTTCGTCAATCAGGAATCGAACATCCCGACCTCCTACCAGAATTGCACATCCAAACTTCAACCCATCGGGAATTAAACATCCTGACCTCTTACCAGAATCCTACATCTGAACTTTCTGCCTAGTGTCTGGTTCTCTTGACCTGTCAAATTAATCAACTCTGCATACTCGGTAATAAGGTTAGATTAATAATACATTTAACTTTAATCCACTTATTATTCATCAAAACTTAGGCTTGACCATTGGTGCTAAATGCACCAACAAGGATAGCTTACGTGATCATCTTAATCGCTTAAGGCCTTTTCTATAAGGAAACATAAAGGGTGGTAAGCAATTAAGAAGGATAGCTTAATCATTTATGACCTTTCTCGTGATTAAGCAGAAGGGAGTAAAATCGATCAGGTTAATCAATTCTGCCCCTCTTAAGCGATTAGGGTAATCACTGAGGTTCAAATATATAGCAATTTTGAGCAGGTTGCAGAGGTGGTAATCGCTTAAGGAGAATCTTAAGCGATTCAAGGAGATTGAAGAGCCCTTGAAAAGGGTTGACGCGTGCACTATTTCTTATCTCTCTTGCTCACAATTTCTCAACAACACTCAACCAGTTCTTGGAAATTCTTGGAGCTTAGTGATGTTACATTTCCTTCTATCAAGAGGCAGATTCGAGCAACAAGAAGAGAGCAAGCTAAGATTTCATTGTTGTAATCTCGTGTAAGATTTCATTGTATTTGTTCTTGTGCTTCTTGGTATATTTTGTGTTGTGAGAGTGTATGAGGCTTCTCTGCCTCTGGATTATTTCTAAGAATGAGTGTTTTCATAGTGTAGATGTACGCATTATGTAGATCATTGGATTAGTCACCCTCAAGGAGATGGATACCAAGTAAATCCTCGTGTTAGCATTGGAGAGTTCTTCACTTTAAGTATTCTGCTACAACTCATCTTTGTCGAATGAGAGAAGCTATTCACCCCCCTCTAGCTCTCCTTGGTCCTAACAAGTAGTATTAGAGCGAGAAATCTATTCACCGGACTCATCGTCGGAAAGGACAACAAGCTAGAGGAAGAAAAAGAAGTTGAAGCCCTAAAGTTAACAAGTTAAAGAGTTCATCTAGAGAGCTCAACTTCAAGAAGAATTTCTGAGATGGACTCAGATTTGATACTCGAGCACCTCCACCATTCATATCGTTAAGCTTCAATCTTTAGAAATCAAGGATCAAAAATTTCTTCATGATGGAGATAGAGCAATAGTTTGCTCTAATGGAGGGATTTGAAGCTCCAAGTGATAACAAATGCAAGCTCATCAAGAGAAGCAAATGGAGCAAGGAACAAATCTAAAAATGCAAGGCAAATGAGAAGGTAACTAAAATTTTGGTTAGTTTATTGCCATGCACTATTTTGTACAAAATTGAAGATTATCAAGGTGCAAAGGATGTATGAAGCAAATTGGTGAAGCTCTATGAAGAACCATCCTCAATGGAATGCAAAGACAAAGGTAAAGAGGGAAACTCTTTATTTCATGTACATGAGGATTCAGCGGTTGAGAGATGTCCAACATCCAAGGAGGAAATTGAAGAGGTATCCACCTTAAGAATTGAGGGGCAGTGTAGATCATTGATGCCGGATCAATAAGAAGCCTCAATTTTCAAAGATGATAAGGAAGAAGATGATGTCACCTCTACAAGTCAAGAAGAATCAAATGGAGGATCATATGTCACCCATACAAGCAGGGTATAACAATTACAAGTTATAAAAATAACGATCATATTATCTGTTTTGATGGTAGGAAAAGAGGATACTATAAGAGTAAGTGTCCTAATTTGGTAAAAAAAAAAGATCCTAGTGGCACCTAAGGCGAAGAAAAAAATCAAAGGAGGTCAATCCTGTGATACAAAAGGACAAGGAGCACATTATGTGTTTCTCGTGTAATCAAAAGGGACACTATTAAAATCAATGTCCAAGGGGAGGAGATCAACCAAGAGCCAAGAAGGAAGCTCAATTCAAGGGAAGCTCTTAAAAGCAAACCTAAAGTATCATTTATTGATACAATTCCTTAAGTAATGATAAAAGTATGCTAGAAATAATTTCTATCATTTTAATGCTATTTATCATAAAAATATAAAGCATGATAGAATTACATTTTTAGAAAGTATGCATGTGATGTGTACCATGATTATTTTCATACATTATTTAATTCCTTGTAATTATAGACAATGATATTAATTATCAAATGACATCTTAGTTGGATTATCAAAATTTAAAATGCCTAGTTAGAAATACATGATCCCTTAGATATAGAAAACCAATATCTACATCTCACAAGGAGTATAAGTTGGCTTGTGTGTGTTTTGATGCATATAGATACAAGTGAGATGTTAGGAGGATGAACAAACTCAAGATGTTGATTTAGTGTATCTATTTGAATTTATTTCATTTAAATATATAGATTATGTGCTATCCAATTATGGGGAAAGCAAGTGTACAAGTCATATGCATTTAGTCCAAAGATCATGGTTGAAAATTAGTTTTGAAAAATAATTTGGAAAATCTTGATGAAAACTATTTGTTGATAGCAATCACCATTAAATAGTTAAATACAAACTTGAGAGAAACATTGAAGTTTTCAATGATTTCTAATTATACGTCAATCTTTGAAAATGGATTGTATTTTCTTAGAAAAATATTTTTCCATGATAGTATATGACCGATCTAGTTACGTCCAACATGAAGTCCACCATGATAGTATATGTGTCAATCTTTGAAAATGGGTTTTAATTACGTCCAGCATGAAGTTCTAAAGTCTAGGACGCTGAGCAAAAGTTTAGACGGTCTGGAGGACCGATCTAGCATCAAGTAGTTTCTCCTGAGAAGAGTAGGTGAGGACGCGTTTCCTGAAGAGGGAATAGTAGGTGTTGGTCTGACTTAGAGTTTCAGCAAAATTCAAAGTCATGATCAAATAGTCCGAAGACTGTCAAAACTTGTCTTTCTTTAAATATTATTGCCTGGACTAACCTTGTTTTGTAGAAAGTGGAAGCTAGAAACATGGTGGTTCGGGTGCCTGGAGGGGGTCCGGGGGTCCGGGCGCCCGGGATGCCTCAGCAAAGGGGTGCCCTGGCGGTACGGGCATTTGGAGCTGCTCCAGATGCCCGGATGGTCAAATTTCATTTACTTGCTGAGCTGGAGCACGACGACTGGCCGACCCAAGTCAATGGTCCAGGTACCCAGAAGGGATCTGGGCATCCCGAATGTGGATAAACTTTAGGGATAAAGTTTCAATGAGAGTTTGACACGTCAACACGGTCCAGGCGCTCGGGGGAGGTTCCAAGTGCCTAGAATAGGTTATAAAATGAAGCTTCGGCTAGTGGCTCAAATACAATATTCCGAACAACTTTTGCTTCTTTGTGCTGCTCAGAAAAAGCCTCCTCGACACCCGAAAGCTGCTCCAATGATGACTGTGCTGAAAATCTAATCCTCCAAATCATCGGTATTATTTTTTATTCAAGTTACTTGTGTTCAAATTATAATCATCTATTATAACTTTTTGATTGATTAGTATTTGCTTAACGAAAGCACTCTCACGTGTGAGTCTTGAAGTAAGAATCGACATAGGCTTCGAACCAAGTAAATCTTGGTCGAGTTAGCATTGTTCTTTTGGCTCTTTCTTTATTCCGTCGCCTTTACTCTTTCCAATTGTTTTAAAACCAACATGAAAGACAAGAGCGCTATTCACCCCCCCCCCCCTCCTCTAGCGCATCTCGATCCTACAGAAAAGTCCAAGTGGTTCAAAGGATTGATCGAACACTTGGTGGAGAAGTTTAATAGGTCAAGAGTGGCCGGATGCTAGGCAATAAAGAGTCCGAATATGTTATAGTTGACTGGATATTGGGAAAGGAACTCTAGGACTGGGTTTAGGAGTTAGGGTTGCCAAATATCGATTGAGATAATCGATTTGGCAGAGCTTCAGTGATTAAGCTGGAACTTAATCGCTTAATGATCAAAATCATGATTACAGAAGTGACTTGAATCGCTTAAGCTAAGTGATTTAGGATGACTTAAGCGGTTATCCTGATCACTTAAGATCTTTTTTTTTTAAGGAAACAGAAAGGGTGTTAAGAGATTAAGTAGGGTAGCTTAATTGCTTGTGACGTTTATCATAATCGAGTAGAAGGGAGTGAAATTGATTAGGCTAATTGATTCCACCCCTCTTAAACGATTGGGATAATCGCTTAGGTTTGAAAATATGGTCGTTCTGAGCAAGTTGTAGAGGTGGTAATCACTTAAGGAGAACCTTAAGAGATTCAAGGTGGTCGAAGAGCCCTAGAAAGGGTTGACGCGGATACTATTTATTATCTCTCTCGCTCACAGTTTCTCAACAACACTCAACGCCAGTTCTTGGGAGTTCTTAGAGCTTAGTGTTGTTGTATTTCTTTCTATCAAGAGGCAGATTCGAGTAACAAGAAGAGAGCAAGCTAAGATTTCATTATTATAATCTCGTGTAAGATTTCATTGTATTTATTCTTGCTCTTCTTGGTGTATTTTTGTTGTGAGCGTGTATAAGGTTTCTCCACTTCTGAATTGTTTTCGAGAATAAGTGCTTTCATAGTGTAGATTTGTGCATTATGTGGATTATTGGATTAGTCATCCTAAGGAGATTGATACTAAGTAAATCTTCGTATTAACATTAAAAAGTTTTTCGCTTCAAATATTCCATTGCAACTCATCTTCATCGAAGTGAGAGAAGCTATTTATCCTCCATCTAACTTTCCTTGATCCTAACAAGTTCGAATATCAATAAGATAAATAATTTACAAGTTGACTTGTGTACGTATACTCTGATTAGAAGAGAAGCTTTAGAAGCTTATATTATTGAGTAACTTTCAGCTATTATACTGTTTAATAATATAAAAGGGATGGAAGAGACTTGAACTAACTGTGGTAAAGGATTCATATTATAATTCAGTTGAGTATTTGTTGTAATTGACTAGGTTATTTCAAAGACTAGACATTGAGAATTCCAATGCTAATCTACCTAATCATGATTAAAATTTATTTTGGAGAGGTCGTTAATTTCCTTTTACGGTTAATAATCATGATTAAAATTAAAATTTACATATATGCATGGTTTGTAATTAGCATGTGATACTCATATGTCGATTAACATGCAAAATAAGGACAAAAATACAAAAAGTCGTTAAATATATCCTACTAAATTTATCCTGGTAGATTCATTATAATTTGATTTATTCATTAAAAAAATTAATTGATAGTCCAATCAGTGCATCTCTAAGTAATTAATAAAATTATTATATATTTTCCACCTTATCTCAGTTTGTAATAAACAATAACATATGTTGTCACATTCAGAAAGAGTCCTTGCTTAATAAACGAACATCATCTCTCCTATTATGATAACCTATAAAATTTAGCTACATTGTCACTTGACTGCACAAACATAATAAGTTACAACTCACAAAGCTAGAATCAAAACAACAGCGGCTTATACAACACATATCACACAAAACTAAAAATCAACAGACTGCATGTCGATATGACTTACACTACAATAAAATTCAAAAATGAATAAAAGTGGTTACAAGACTCAAAATCATAAACAAGACAACTTATTATAATACTAAGTCTGAATACAAAGTACAAATATCACAATGCAAAATAGCAAGGAAAATCGCTACCAGATGTGACGTGAGACTAGCAATTAGGATCCTCCATGTAACTCCTCAACATTTACCTATTACCCGAGGAAAAGTAAAACATACATAGGGGTCGTGAGTCAGGGTGACTCAGCGGATAATAGACAAATTGTTGGGACCTCTTTGAGAGCTAGAGGGGGGGGGGAATAGCTCATCGCGCTTCGATGATATTGGTTTTACAACAGATTAAACTCGAAGCACACTCACAATGCTAATACTATGGATTTATTTGGTATCCACCTCAACAAAAGGTGACTAATCCAAGGATCCGACCCTCACTCACTCATCCAAGATCAAATACCTCCTCGGAAACACTCCGGAGGCAGAGAAGCCTCGTACAAGCTCACACACAAGAATATACAAGAAGAAAGAATACAAGCTAATACAATGTCAACTCTTACAAGATTTATAATAAAGAACCCCTAGCTTGTTCTTCTTCTTGCCTTGGAACACCTCTTGACCTTGGAAGTGTAATGACATTTGTCTCCAAGAAGCTTCAAGAACTGGTGGAAGGCTGTGAGCTCGATGGGAGAGGAGAAGTTGAGAGAAATGTCTGAAACAATGCGTCGAAACCCTTTTATCAGGCTCACAAAGGCTAGATTTTCAAGCTTAATCGACTAGCCTAGTCGATTAAGACATGCTGAATCGATTAGCCAAATCGATTCAGCAATATTCTGTTCGATCGTGAGAAATGGCTTAAGCGATCAACTTGATCGCTTAAGCTTCGAACAGAAACATTCTATTCGAAGCATAATCACACCGTAAGTGATTAACCTAATCGCTTACGGATCTAATTGATTGAACCAATCGATTAGGAAATCTTCCTTGCGATTTTAACCTTAAGCGACTGATCTAATCGCTTAAGCAATGGTAATTAACTAGGCTAATCGATTACCACACTCTAACTTCCAAAATCTAAGTCTAGGGTTTCTTGCCCAACATCCGGTCAACCATAACTTGTTGGGACTTCACATTGTCTAGCATCTGGTCAACCTTGGCCTACTGAGACCTTTTCACCAAGTTTCCAGTCAATCATTTGACTCACTTGGACTTTTTCTTCTTATGCCAAGTATCTGGTCAATCCTTTGACCTACTTGGACTTCCAAACACCAGATGTCCGGTCAACCTTGACCCACTTGGATTTCTATATGCCCGACTTCACTCACCAAGACTTCCTCACTGCCTAGCTTCACTCACTAGGGCTTTTTATCACCTAGCTTCACTCGTTAGGATTTTTGCCTGACTTCACTCACCAGAATTTTCTCACCTGCTTGGCTTCACTCACCAGGACTTTTACCTGGCTTCACTCGCAAGGATTTTCCAACTGCCTAACTTCACTCACTAGGACTTCTAACTACTTTATTTCACTCACCAGGACTTTTCAACACCAAGTGTCTGGTCAACATTGACTCATTTAGATTTTCATCATCTGCCAACATCTTCGTTAGACTTGCCCTTGCCTAACTTTAAGTTAGGACTTCCTAGTCAGGTATCCGGTCAACCTTGACTTACTTGACTCTTCTTTACATAAAACTGGTCAAACATTGACCAGAGGGGAATTGCTTCAACAATCTCCCCAAACGGACGATTGCACTTGCAATCTTCATACATTGTCAAACATCAAAACTCAAACATCAAGACTCAAGCTTGAGCCAATTCAAGCTTAGTCAACTTGGTCAATCTTGACCTGGGGAAATTACACCAACATAAATGATAGTACATGAACAAATGTATAAGGAGATCCAAGTATACAATCTTAGTAGGGAAATAAGAACATGATAATATATAACATAATAAGTGCGCATACTAATATCGATCTAACACACATGGTATAATAATTAGTAAATCACTAGGGATCAGCAATAGACCTGCTCATAACACCTAAGCAATATATATGATAACATATACATATATAATAAATGAACATACATGAATCATGACAAGATCACAAATATATGCAACATGCATCTGCAATATAGGCAACTTACTCAACTGTAAATAATGCAATGATGAGCAGAGCCATATAATGATCAACACGGGTACTACAAAGCCTAAGCCTGTGCCAGTACATATAACAGTAATAAATCATCATATGGGGGAGCAACGCTTCATCACAAGTAATACATCATACGTGGGAGCAACGCTCCACCACAAGCAATACATCATATGTAAGAGCAACGCTCTACTACAAGCAATACAAATGACCAAGACATTCAGTTATCTAGTTATGGACTGTAGGAGATCACTCTACCACAGATAGGGTTGTAAATGAGCCAAGCTGAACCGAACAGTAAAAGGCTCGAGTTCAGGCTCAGTTCGTTATCCCTAAGCTCGAGCTTTAGTTCTTAAGCTCGAGTTCGACTCGTAATAAAATTAACTAGGTCGAGTTCGGCTCAAGCTTGACTTGAAAAAAAACTCGTTTAAAATAATTAGCTATAATAATTAATAATATATTATTATATTTATTATTTATGTGATTATATATATATATATATATATATTTGGTTAGTAATATTTGGTTTATGAGCTCGTGAACATATATATATATATATATATATATATATATATATATATATATATATATATATATATATATATATATACATAAATGAGTCACTTAACGAACATGTTGGCGAGCCTCTAAATGAACATGTTCGCGAGCTCATAAACCAAATATTACTAAGCTCGACCTCGACTCGATAATGTTTTTGAGCTCAAAATTAGGCTTGAGCTCAGCTTGTTAACTTAATCGAATAAACTCGACTAAACTTTTTTTCGAGCCGAGACCTGAATAGCTCACGAACAGCTTGACTCATTTACACCCCTAACCATAGATCACTATGGGCAGTCCGAAATGTCAGAGTCCTTATCTGTGGGAGATCACTCTACCACATATTACTATAGGTAGAGAAGAAGTAGCTATCTAGCTACAAACTACGGGAGATCTCTCTATCACAGATTACTGTGGGCAGCCTTAGGATATAACAACCCAAGGATAACATAGAAATCATATTACAACCACTGTCAACTCTCTCAGCATCGTAATGGAGACACAATCGTCAACCACTAGTAGGAGACTTAGTTGATAGGGTATACTAGTCATTGTCAACTCTTCTTAACATTGTAGTGGAGATACAATCATCAACCACTTGTAGGAGACTTAATTGACAGGATATACATATCACAATCTCTGTCAACTCTCTCAACATTGTAGTGGGGATATAATCTTCAACCACTCATAGGAAACTTAATTGGCAGGATATACATATCACAATCATTGTCAACTTTCTCAATATCATAGTGGGGACATAATCGTCAACCACTTGTAGAAGACTTAATTGATAGGTTATATATATCAGAATCACTATCAACTCTCTCAATATTGTAGTGGAGATACAGTCGTCAACCACTTGTAGGAGACTTAGTCGACAAGATATATATACAACGACACTGTGTAGTGTTACTTGCATACTAACCAACTACAACAATAGGAGTATATGAACTTTATGCAATGATACACAATCATATCTAACATGATAGACAGAGGTATATCTAGAAATATAATCCATCAATCACATATATCTACATGTATGAAAAGATCCAATAGGCGTCTACCAGACAACTTATACAGTAAGTAACAACACCTATAGTACACACCAGACCCCTGTGCACACAACAATATAGGTATAATCAATATGATGCCTCCAATAATACACGCTAGATACGTGTGCACCCACACAACAATATAGGTATAATCAATATGATACCTCCAATCATACACACTAGACATGTGTACACATACAATATAAATATAATCAACATGATACCTCTAATTGTTGGAGTGTATACTAAAAGCCTAGCTTTTGTATATACATTTATAAGAATCACATTGGTCAAGTGTCTACATTTATATATACCAAATGTATATGTTTAATTAATTTATATTGTAGATAACATGGTGTGTGGTGTCACACACAGAGGATCATGTTATCAGTACCTTATAAATTAAAAACAGTTGCTCGCGACTAAGATAGAAAGGAACAAACTATTAGTATAGTCGTAGTGTAATTAAGTATTAGTTTATCTTAACTAATAAATTACACTGATATACTTTAAGTGTATTGAGTAGGATCATTTAGGTAAATTCTTTTTGTACTGACTTAGTAAAAGAACTAAACCTTAGTTATTATGGAAGTGTATACTCTTAATCCTAATATAATAACAAGCACATATATTTAATATTTATTTCTTTGATTTATCAAAGGGTGAGGTTTAGCTCGATAAATCAATATGCCCGATAAGTTGAGAAATGATATTACTTATAGTGTGTGTTGTTGATTATAGAAGGAATCTGTGTCCTAGTTATCTAGGTTGAGAATGTCCCCAAGAGGAGCTCATAAGGATTGCCATGTTAAACCCTGCAGGTGGACTTAGTCCGACATGACAATGAAGTTGAGTGGTACTACTCTTGGAGTTAGATATTAATTAAGTGAGTTGTCAGTAACTTACTTAACTAGTGGACATTCATAATCTTAAACACAGGGAGACTAACACACTCATGATAAGAAGGAGCCCATAATGTAATTTGGGATTGGTGCGGTAGTGCGGTAATAACTCTTTAGTGGAATGAGTTGTTATCGATGAATTTGAGTTGTGTGTTCGGGGCGAACACGGGATACTCAAGCTCATCGGAAGGCCAAAACCAATTTCTCCTCTAGATCCCTGTCATAGCCTCATTATAGCCTCAAGTCCATCCAAATGTAAGGCTCTTCTTGGTGTCCAAGAAGGGGGCCGGACCATTGCTTGGTGACCAAGCAATGGCCGGCCACATCCTCTTGAAGGGGCCGGCCCTATAGCTTGGTGACCAAGCTTGTAGGGGCCGGCCACAATAATTCAAAAAGGGAGGGTTATTTTGAATTTTTAAAATCTTCTCCTTGTAGAAAACTATAAGTTTTAAAAGAGAGATTTTAATTTTTAAAACTTTCCTAATTTGAATTTGGCCACATGTTTTAATAGAGAGTTTTAAAAGTTTTTAAAACTTTCCTTTTTTAACCATCCTCATGGTTTAAGAAAAAAAGGAGATAAGTTTTAAAATTAAAATTTTCTATCATCATGTTAAAAAAGGAAATTTTATAAGAGAGTTTTTAAATTTTAAAACATGGTTTTAATTTTAGAAACTTTCCTTTTTTAACTCCTACTTTAGGAAAGAGAGCTTGTAAAATTTTATAAGAGTTTATCTTGTAAAATTTTATATAAAAAATATTTTTTCCTTGCCTTTTAATGTGGCCGGCCACCTTGCTTGGTGCCCAAGCAAGGGCCGGCCAATAGGATTCAATCCCAATCCTAAAACAAATAGGATTGATCTCAACCATTGATTGATGATTAATTCAATCAAGAGGAAGGAAAAAGGAAAATAAAAAGGGAAAAGGAAAATTATTAAAATCTTTCCTTATTTGCCTTGGGCAAGTAATATAAAAGAAGGGGTAAGGGGGGCTTCATGGGATACAACTCTTATTCCATTGCTTGGGTGATCTCTTGGTGGCCGGCCCTCTCCCTTCTCTTCTCCCTTTGCTCTCTTTTCTATTAGAGGTGGTGGTGGCCGAATATTGCAAGGAGAATAAGGACTCTTTTGGGTGGTGTTCATCTTGGAGGTTCGTCGCTCACACGACGTCCAAGGCGAGGCGAGGAATACGGCAGAAGATCTTGAGGTCATTAGCATACAAAAAGAAGGTATAATTAGCAATTGTTTTCCGCATCATGCTAGTTTTCTTTTTGTAAGAATTCTAAATACAAGAGGCAATTAGATCTAGTTTTTCGAAATAGTTTTTCGAGTTTGTGTTTTCTTCTTTTTCGAACTTGTGTTTCGATTGTTCTTTTTGGTTGACCTAGAGTTATTTAAGGAAATAAATATTAGCTTTCCTTAAAAGGTTTTGCCTAGGCGTTGGTGGTTGCTCCCATATCCAAAAAGGCCATGTGCCTCGCTATGCAGTCCTGGAAGCCAATTTTGGAAATTAATATTTATGGAATTAATAATCTAGGTAGGTTTGAATCAATAGTGTTAAGTTCCGCTTGCGATTCAAATCTAAACCATTAAGAACAGATAAGTTAAATTTGGAATCAATGATGTTAAGTTCCGTCTGCGATTCCTAATTTAACTTCTAAAGAACACAATAGGTTATTTAAGGAAAGGTTCGACACTTGTACAAAAATTTTTGTACAGTGGAACCGGTACGTTTTCCTAGGATTAACCAACAATTGGTATCAGAGCTAGGGTTTACCTCTGTGTAATTTTAGAATTCAAATAGGTTATGCACATGTCATGCATAATTTAGGCATGAAAATAGTAGGATGTGCTAACTCTTTGGTTGCAGGCTCCAACTATTATGATTTATTGTTATTATGTGTGATTGGACCCTTGGACCTGTCAAGGGCATTATTTGTGTGCATGATTGTATGTATAAAATACAGCAGGAGCTGTATTATTTTTAGAATTTTATTTTTCGATCTAGATTACATGTACATTCCCTCGAGGAATATTGGATCGATATATGTAAAATTCTTTTCTTGTCGCGAATCAGATTCTTGTAAGGCGTGGTACATTTGGAGCACCAGAGGCGCAGCGGAATAAGAAGCAAGATGGATGCGACAACTCGACCCGATGGCAGCAGCTAGGGTTGGAGCATACCGAAGACAGTGAAGGAAAAGGCCATAATAGTTGGAAAATTAATTTCCAAATTTATTGCTGTGATATTTATATGCATGTGATGTATGCTAGCATAGGTTAAAATCCTCAATTTTAAATAACTAAGTGGGAGAGGGATTAGTATATTAATCCCACGGTCTCCATTACTGGTTTGTAAGTGATGCAACAAGCTTGCGTGTTGGCTCTGAGTGCCTCCCTCCACAACGGATGAGTTTGTTTGCGGATCACTAGATCAAACTTCCTTAATGGATGGTTATAGAAAGTTATTTAGGATGTGTGTGATCTTCTCCAACTGAAGGGGCACAATTCTATTTAATGGACTTAGTATCAAGTAATGGTGTACACTTAGACACATTTAATAGTATCCTCCCCAACGGAGTCACTACTATCACTTGTGTGACCAAAGGGAAACCAACTATTGATTTGTCATAAAACTAAATTGGCAAGAAAATAAAATTAATAAATCCCTCTTACAAATGTTTGAATTGTATACGTCCACACTAACGTG
Source organism: Zingiber officinale (assembly GCF_018446385.1). NCBI lineage: Eukaryota > Viridiplantae > Streptophyta > Magnoliopsida > Zingiberales > Zingiberaceae > Zingiber > Zingiber officinale. The sequence goes on from NC_055988.1 coordinate 145,481,563, forward strand.
GCATACAAAATTCACGGGGATTGAGATAATTTTATTTGTCATACAGTTAGGTTGACAAGATAGTTAATGGGTAAAACCCTCCTCTTATAAATGATGATTTTGTATACGTCCACACTAACGTGGCATGCAAAATTCACGGTGTTTTGAGGTGTTGGTAAATTTAAATAGTATTGTTAGAGGAATCAATATTATTTTAAATTTAGAGTCTTGACCAAATATTTGATCAAAGATAGACCAACTATTAATTTTATTTGTCATAGGTTGACAAGATAATAAAATCAATGGATGAAATCTTCTTTTAGAATTTGTATACGTCCACACTAACGTGGCATACAAAATTCACGGGGATTTTGAGATGTTGGTCTTGACCAAATATTTTTGTGATTCTTAGGATTTCAAATGTTAGTCAATCCCCTAGTTCTTATACTATAGAATAGACTTAGTAGTCCCAATTGTAATGATTGGAAAACTTGGACATTAAGGTAGACTATCCTCTCAGAACTGAGAACAATAATGGTGTATTTTGTTAGTCGTTGAAATATATTTAGTGGTGTTATCTACCGGTACCTGGAGTGTAGATACAGGAACCACTGATTATGTCTGCAATTCATTGCAGGGGTTCCAGAAAATCCGACAACTATATAAATCACCGTCCACATGGGCATTGCTGTAAAAATAGCAGCTGTTGCAGTGGGAGATGTTTATCTTATGATAGGAATAAAACATGGATTTTAAGAAATTGCTTTTAAGTACCAAGTTTAGAAAGAAATTTATTTCAGTTTCTAAACTATTTAAAGAGTAAATATTGTGTCTATTTTGATAACAAAGTTGTTATCGAGAAAATAGGAAAGATATCTATTCTGGTACGTTAGATGGCAATTTATAAATCCAATAACTCCCATAATGCAATAAATGGAAATTAAATAACACATCTTCTAACTTTAAGAGAAAGCAACCTTCGGAAATGAACCAATTATATCTTTGGCATTTAAGGCTAGGTTATATTAACTTGAGTAGGATTCAAAGGAAAATAACCAATGAACTCTTGGGTTCATTGGTAGTGGAAATCTTTCCAACCTGCGAGTCTTACTTGGAAGGAAAAATAACTAAGAAGCTTTTAAGTCTAAGGGGTATGGAGCCAAAGATATGTTGGAATTGGTTCCTTCTGATTTGTGTGATCCTAAGACTATCCAGACAAGAGGTAGTATCAAATATTTTGTCTCTTTTATAGAAAATTATTCGAGATAAGGATACATTTACTTGACTTGCCACAAGTCTTAGTACTTTGATTAGTTCAAAGAATACTAGGCTGATGTGGAATAACGTCAAAGTAAAAGTATCAAGATACTGCGGTGAAATCGTAGTAACAAGTACCTCTTAGGATAGTTTAGGAGTCACTTATCAGAAGTCGGGATTTAATCCAAACTAACTACACCTAGTACACCCCAACAGAATGGTGTAGTAGAAGGTATAAGACTCTTAAGGAAATGAGTAGATTGATGATGAGTTATTCAGAAAATTACCAAATTCATTTTAAGGATATACTCTGGAAACGGAAGTCAACATAGTACCTTCCAAAGTCAGAACTCTCTACTCATATAGAATTGCTGAATAGACGTATGCTTATTTTGAAGCATATTCGGATTCGGGTAGTCCAGCACATATGCTGAAGAGAGACAATGATAAGTTGGATAGGAATTCACTTGTTTGTAGGTTATCCTAGAGAAATGAAAGTAATGTTTATAGCCCTAAAAATCAGAAGGTCATTATTAGCATAAATGACCAATTTTTTAGAAAAGGACTATATAATAAACCACGAACCCATAAGTAAATTTGTTCTTAAGGAAATAATAAAGGACACGTTTAATCTAGTACCAACTGTACAAGATGAAATATCACAAGAAACTGCAACACGTATCACAAATGATACAAAGTTATAGAAAGTGCCTCGTCGTAGTGGGAGGGTTGTTAAGCAACCTAAGAGATTCATGTTTTGGGAGAGTCTTTGGACCTGATCCCTTGTGAACATGAACCTGATTCCTAGATATATGACAAAGCACTCCAAGATAAAGATACAACATCTTTGTAAAGAGCAATGAATACAGAATTAGAATACATGTATTCTAATAAAATCTGGGAGCTTATAGAACCACCAAATGATGTAAAATCCATTTGGTGTAAATAGGTCTACAATAGGAAAAGAATGATAGACAGGAAGGTGGAAACTTTCATAGCAAGGCTTGTTGAAAAAGGAAACTTTTTCGCTGGTAGTCATGCTTAAGTCTATCCGGATTCTTTTATCTATATGGACTATGAGATTTGGTAAGTGGATGTCAAGACAATGGAAGTCTTGAAGAAAATATCCATATAAAGTAACCAGAAGGGTTCATTGCAAAGAGCAAAGAGCATCTTGTGTGTAAGCTCAAAACAGTCTATAGACTGAAGTAAAGTTTCAAGGTCTTGGTATATCCGGTTTAATAAAGTAATCCAGACCTATGGATTTATTATATTACTGGATAAGTCTTGTGTATACAAGAACTGTGATAGAAGCGTGGTGGTATTTCTTGTACTATATGTAGATGACATTTTTGGTAGATGGAAACAATATCAAGGTGTTATCGGAAGTAAGGGTATGGTTGTCCAAGCAATTTGCTATGAAGGACTTAGGAGAACGAGCACATATTCTTGGGATCAAGGATCGCAAAGAAAAGAATGTTGTACTTATCCCAAGCTTCATACAATGAGCTCGTTTTAGCATGCAAAACTCCAAGAAAGGTTTTTCTATCTTTTAGACATGGAGCGACTTTATCTAAAGAGATATCTCCGAAGATATCAAAGGAAATAAAGGACATGAAGGTAGTTCCTTACGCTTCGGCTGTCGGAAGCCTAATGTATGCTATGCACGAGATCAGAGATCTATTTTGTCGAGGGCATAGTTAGCAGATATCTAAGTAACCCTGGACAAGGACATTGAACTGCAGTAAAGCATATATTAGTACCTTAGAGGCACTTGAGATTATATGCTAGTTTATAAGGCAGTTAATTTGGTCCTTGTGGGTTGCATAGATTTTGACTTCCAATCGGATAGGAACAATAGTAAGTCGACCTCGGGGTTTTGTGTTTACTTTAGGAGGTAAAGCCATAAATATGAGGAGTGTTAAGCATTGATATTTTTTCAGACTCCACTATGGAAGCTAAGTATATGGCAGCCTCAGAGGCAGCTATAGAAGCTGTATGGCTCAGATACTTCAAGATAGACTTAGATATGATTTCTGGTTTGTCCAAAGATTATTACAATTTATTGTAATAATAATGGTGCAGTAGCAAACTCGAAGAAACCATAAGTCTAGAAGGCAAGTAAAAACAATAGAGCGCAAGTACCACCCAATACGAGAAATCGTATAAACAAGGAGAAGTTGTTGCTGCCTAGATTGTATCAGGTGATGACCTATAGACCCTTTCACTAAGGTCCTTAAGGCAAGAGCTTTTGATGGGCATGTTGAAGGGTTGGGAATCAGATGTATGACAACATTTATGGCAGCATAGTCTTTTAGTATAAGTGGGAGATTGTTGGAGTGTATACTAAAAGCCTAGCTTTTGTATATACATTTATAAGAATCACATTGGTCAAGTGTCTACATTTATATATACCAAATGTATATGTTTAATTAATTTATATTGTAGATAACATGGTGTGTGGTGTCACACACAGAGGATCATGTTATCAGTACCTTATAAATTAAAAACAGTTGCTCGCGACTAAGATAGAAAGGAACAAACTATCAGTATAGTCGTAGTGTAATTAAGTATTAGTTTATCTTAACTAATAAATTACACTGATATACTTTAAGTGTATTGAGTAGGATCATTTAGGTAAATTCTTTTTGTACTGACTTAGTAAAAGAACTAAACCTTAGTTATTATGGAAGTGTATACTCTTAATCCTAATATAATAACAAGCACATATATTTAATATTTATTTCTTTGATTTATCAAAGGGTGAGGTTTAGCTCGATAAATCAATATGCCCGATAAGTTGAGAAATGATATTACTTATAGTGTGTGTTGTTGATTATAGAAGGAATCTGTGTCCTAGTTATCTAGGTTGAGAATGTCCCCAAGAGGAGCTCATAAGGATTGCCATGTTAAACCCTGCAGGTGGACTTAGTCCGACATGACAATGAAGTTGACTGGTACTACTCTTGGAGTTAGATATTAATTAAGTGAGTTGTCAGTAACTTACTTAACTAGTGGGCATTCATAATCTTAAACACAGGGAGACTAACACACTCATGATAAGAAGGAGCCCATAATGTAATTTGGGATTGGTGCGGTAGTGCGGTAATAACTCTTTAGTGGAATGAGTTGTTATCGATGAATTTGAGTTGTGTGTTCGGGGCGAACACGGGATACTCAAGCTCATCGGAAGGCCAAAACCAATTTCTCCTCTAGATCCCTGTCATAGCCTCATTATAGCCTCAAGTCCATCCAAATGTAAGGCTCTTCTTGGTGTCCAAGAAGGGGGCCGGACCATTGCTTGGTGACCAAGCAATGGCCGGCCACATCCTCTTGAAGGGGCCGGCCCTATAGCTTGGTGACCAAGCTTGTAGGGGCCGGCCACAATAATTCAAAAAGGGAGGGTTATTTTGAATTTTTAAAATCTTCTCTTTGTAGAAAACTATAAGTTTTAAAAGAGAGATTTTAATTTTTAAAACTTTCCTAATTTGAATTTGGCCACATGTTTTAATAGAGAGTTTTAAAAGTTTTAAAACTTTCCTTTTTTAACCATCCTCATGGTTTAAGAAAAAAAGGAGATAAGTTTTAAAATTAAAATTTTCTATCATCATGTTAAAAAAGGAAATTTTATAAGAGAGTTTTTAAATTTTAAAACATGGTTTTAATTTTAGAAACTTTCCTTTTTTAACTCCTACTTTAGGAAAGAGAGCTTGTAAAATTTTATAAGAGTTTATCTTGTAAAATTTTATATAAAAAATATTTTTTCCTTGCCTTTTAATGTGGCCGGCCACCTTGCTTGGTGCCCAAGCAAGGGCCGGCCAATAGGATTCAATCCCAATCCTAAAACAAATAGGATTGATCTCAACCATTGATTGATGATTAATTCAATCAAGAGGAAGGAAAAAGGAAAATAAAAAGGGAAAAGGAAAATTATTAAAATCTTTCCTTATTTGCCTTGGGCAAGTAATATAAAAGAAGGGGTAAGGGGGGCTTCATGGGATACAACTCTTATTCCATTGCTTGGGTGATCTCTTGGTGGTCGGCCCTCTCCCTTCTCTTCTCCCTTTGCTCTCTTTTCTATTAGAGGTGGTGGTGGCCGAATATTGCAAGGAGGAGAAGGACTCTTTTGGGTGGTGTTCATCTTGGAGGTTCGTCGCTCACACGACGTCCAAGGCGAGGCGAGGAATACGGCAGAAGATCTTGAGGTCATTAGCATACAAAAAGAAGGTATAATTAGCAATTGTTTTCCGCATCATGCTAGTTTTCTTTTTGTAAGAATTCTAAATACAAGAGGCAATTAGATCTAGTTTTTCGAAATAGTTTTTCGAGTTTGTGTTTTCTTCTTTTTCGAACTTGTGTTTCGATTGTTCTTTTTGGTTGACCTAGAGTTATTTAAGGAAATAAATATTAGCTTTCCTTAAAAGGCTTTGCCTAGGCGGTGGTGGTTGCTCCCATATCCAAGAAGGCCATGTGCCTCGCCATGCAGTCCTGGAAGCCAATTTTGAAAATTAATATTTATGGAATTAATAATCTAGGTAGGTTTGAATCAATAGTGTTAAGTTCCGCTTGCGATTCAAATCTAAACCATTAAGAACAGATAAGTTAAATTTGGAATCAATGATGTTAAGTTCCGTCTGCGATTCCTAATTTAACTTCTAAAGAACACAATAGGTTATTTAAGGAAAGGTTCGACACTTGTACAAAAATTTTTGTACAGTGGAACCGGTACGTTTTCCTAGGATTAACCAACACTAATAGTACATACCAGACATGTGTGCACACTCAACATAGGTTAATCAATAAGATACCTTCAATAATACTCACCAAACATGTACATACATATAACATAAGTATAATCAATAATATACTTCCAATAGTATACATCATACATGCACGTACTTACAACATAAGTATAATCAACCTAATACCTTCAATAGTCATCAGACATGTATGTACATACAACATAAGAAAAATTAACACGATATTTCTAATAAAATATGCTAAACATGTGTGCATATACAACATGGGTATACCCAAAAATATGATCTATCAACCACATATATCTATATGTATAAAAATCTAATAGGCATCTACCAACAACATATACAATAAGTAGCAACACTTATACATGTGTGCACACTAACATATGCATAATCAACATGATAACTCCTATAGTACACACCATACATGTGTTGGTGCAGGAAGCACCAAATGATCAAACATAAGTTTTGATTATGACAAACAATCTAAAGTCAAGGTTACTTGTTGTCTAACAAGTGTGATTGAGCTTGTAAAAAAGTCTTAAGTGTTCTTATGCAAAAGTCCTAGTGGATTCTAGGCAGGTGAAAAATCCTAAGAGGAGTTAGCCCTAGTTCCTAGGGGGAGGTAACCCTAGATAAAGGAAAGTCCTACCTATAGTTAGGCAATGAAGTCTTGACGGGTTGAACACTTTGGGCGAAATCTTAGAGTCGGAGACTCTAGGTGAAAATCCTAGTGGTTGTGGACTAGGTGGAAGTCTGGATGGGTCGTGAAGCAGACGTTCAACATAAAGACCTAAAGTTTTGGACGTTGATCAAAAGTACAGACGGTTTGGAGGACCGGTTTGGCAAAAGGTAACTCTCCTGAGAGGAGTAGGTGAGGATGTGTTCCTTGAAAAGGGAACAGTAGGCGTCAGTTCGACCTAGAATTTCAGTGAGCCTCAAAGTCAGAATCGGACAGTCGGAGGCTGTCAAATTCATATTATATATATTGTTTATTGCTTGGACTAACTTTATTTTACAGAAAATAAGGTGACTGGAGAAAGTTGGTTCGGATGCCTGTGTAGGATCGAAAAGAATTTAGATATCTCCACAATAGCATGATATTGTCCACTTTGGGCCTAAGCCCTCATGGTTTTGCTCTTGGGTTCTACCCAAAAGGCCTCATGCTAATGGAGATATCTTTCTCTTATAAACCCATGATCTTTTCCATGTGTTTTCAATGTGGGACTATGTTTGCAACCTTGCAACCCCAACAATCCCCCCCCTCAAACAAAGGACCACGGGCTTCCCACATCCGATCCTCGACCCACCAGGTCTTCCTGCCCCTCGGTCTACCCGACCTACTAGGACTTCCTGCCCCTCGGTCCATCCGACCTACTAGGACTTCCTTGTCTAGCCGCAACTAGGACTTTCTGCCTGGTGTCTGGTCCTCTTGATCCGAACATGGGAGCCCCCACTTTCTTTGTTCGAGGTCAATATTGTACTCACATGATTCAATCAGACCATAGCTCTTGTGCACAGTCGGCGGTTAAACCTTTTGGCAATCCGGGCTCTGATACCAATTGTAGGATCGAAAAGAATTTAAATATCTCCACAATAGCATGATATTGTCCACTTTGGGCCTAAGCCCTCATGGTTTTTCTCTTGGGTTCTACCCAAAAGGCCTCATGCCAATGGAGATATCTTTCTCTTATAAACCCATGATCTTTTCCATGTGTTTTCAATGTGGGACTATGTTTGCAACCTTGCAACCCCAACAGCCTGGACTCAGGGAGCTCGGGGTACCTAGCAAGGGAGATTTCAACTGGGTCAGGCGCCTGGGCAGGCGCCTTCACGATCCGGGCACCCGGAGCAGGTCTGGGCGCCCGAAGCCACAAACTTCATCCCTTCGCCACGCTGGAGCACGCTGATTAGATAACCCTATGTCACAGTCCAGACACCCGGAAGGGATCTAAGCGCCCAGAACAGTTTATAAAAGCAGAATTCGACCAAAGGCTAAAAAGTAACATTCCAAGAAACTTTCGCTTCTTTGTGTTGTTGTGAAAACGCTTCCTTGATGCTCAAAAGTTGCCCCGATGACCACTGTGCTGAAGATCTAAATTTCTGAGTTGTTGGCATTCTTTATTTTTTATAATTACTTGTAATCATTGTACTTGTACTCCATTCAATTAATTAGTTATTACCCATTGAAAGTACTCTCACATGTGGGTTTTGGAGTAGGAGTCAAGACAGGCTCCTAACCAAGTAACTCTTGGTGTTTGCGATTGTTTTGTTGTGTCTTTATTCCACTGCTTTTACTTTTTTTGATTGTTTTTAAAACGAATGTGAAAGTCACAAGCGCTATTCACCCCCTCTAGCACAACGATCCTACAACATATATGTATATTATAGAGTAAGAATATTCAAAGATGAAACTATATAGATAATAAATAAATCATCTTTAAAATCAAGTATGTAAGTATTAAACTCAAATAAAATAATAGTAGAGTCAAGGTAAAACAACCTAATTAGTTAACTAAATCCATGCACTAAGATAAATGAACTATCGAAGTCAAGGAAGAAATACCAACCTAAAAAATAGCTTGTGTCGGAATAAATCCCACATCAAGATGCTCATTTCAAATCATAGTCCCGTGTCAAAATGTACAGTTTAGCTACTCTAACATGTATCAAATAGCTAAACCAAATTCCTAAATTGATTAGGAATCCTAATTATTAATCAATCTTAATTAATCATCGATTAACTTAGATTAATCTAACCCATTTGATTAAATTAGGTTTATCCAAACCTCAATCCCCATTAATCCTTCCAGTTAACTCAATCCAATTATAACATCATATTCATCAATCTAACTCTTAACTAAAACCACAAATTAACCCACTGTTACCCTTCCTTTAGGCCTAAGTTCATTCAATTAGCATGTTCACTCATTTGATTGGGGTTGAAGCTAACAACAAGCATTAACAGGGTTGTCACCCCCTTCCTAATTAGTTATCCGTTTCATTCTTATCCACAGAGATAAATTTTCATATCAATTGAAAGAACCGAGCTAAGGGGGAAAAGGGGTTTCGTTACCCAAGCTTCTTCTTCTCCCATGCTCACCCATAGTCAAGGGAACATCTAAGTCGGGTTTTGGCTATCGGTGATAGTACCCGCAACAGCGGTAGCAGCAGCTGCCTTTCGCGGTCGCAAGGAGAGGCATACATTCTCCAACATCTCAAGGTTCCAGTGACTTTGAAAGGGAGTGGACGTGATGTTGGCAACTCCCGATTGGAGGTGCCGAGGTTAGATGCGGCGACGTAAGTTGTGTCAAAGGCAGGGTGCAATGGGTCTGTTGCACAACTTCAGATGGAGAAATCCGATGGTCGACACACAGGGAGAAGCCAAGGCAGGGGATTCGCCCGCCGGGGAGTGGAGAGGGAGAGGCAATGGTCGGCATTGGGCAGACCATGGGAAAGGACTGGCAGGCTGGGTTAGGAGAAAGGTAGTGCACAGAAGGAATAGGGGATGAATAGGGACTAAAACTTAGGGTTTTGTATTTATACTTAGGTTGATTAATCAATTAACTCTTACTTAAGAGATATTTCAAATAGATTTTCTTGTAGTCCAATAGATTCATCCCCTTAAAATGTATTATACGAACTTTATTTAAATTCTGAAAAAATTCTAAAAATTTCTAAAAAATTATGTAAGGTTATTTCTCAAATCACACTTATTATTTAATTATCACATCTTACATTCTCTCCTACTAATAAATATTTGATTTCTAAATTTACTATTTAAACTAAGGGCTATAAGTTGATCCTATGATTTACTTCTTTTATATAATTTAAAGAAGAAATATTTGGGATAAATATAATTATTTTTTACTACCATGATTGAAATTAAAATTTACATATATGCATGGTCTGTAATTAGCATGTGATACTCATACGTGGATTAACATTTAAAATAAAAGAGGCATAAAGAGTACAATATTTAAAAGGAAATTATGTTTTTTAGGACAAATATTAAGACTACATAAAGTGTTCAGAATATTCCACATGGCGTTTTCTTCTAAATTTATCCTTTTAATCCATTACAATTTGATTTATTCATTAATATAGTCCTCTTCCATTGGTCAATTATAATTTCCTAATTTAGTTTGTCATCGATAATCATAAAACTGATTATGTGAGGCCGATGAGTGACATATTCTATTTTTCGCTATCATAAAATTATTATAGATTTTCTACCTTATCTAAATTTGTAAGAGATCCTTGAAAGTTAATATATGCTAAGATCTATGTATTATTTATAATCTTATTGCCCAATTTTGAATGCTTTTGTTTTTTTTTCTGTTTTTAATTTTGCTGCTTTCAAAGAAAGGAAAGTGTGGATGAGTATTACAACACTCATCCATATTGATTGTAATTTGTACTACTATTTGAATCTTATAATATCTATATTTTAACACTAATGTGGATACTCTTATAAATAGTGGGATCAAATGGGGCAACTTATGATAGGATGGGTTGATCCATCAAAAATTCATTGTATGACGGGGTGGGGTGGGCTGACTTACTATCTTGGTGGATTGGAAAATCTTCAACCCAATTCAAAACGGATTGCGGGTTAGAAAACGTTGGAAATTTTAAATTTGGATGGTGGATTAGATTGTTAGTACCCGAGGTAGTTTTGATGTGATCAACCTAGTTAAGTTAGATCCTCTATATATTTGATACCTTATGTTTAAGTGTGCAGGAACTTAAGAGTACAAGAAGTCAAGTGAAAGACGCAGCTAGCGAGACGGACGACATGAGAGAAGTCGATTGGCTCGGTGCGTTCGAAGGATGAGGTATTGTGGAAGAGTACACTAGCAGACAAGAAGGAAGCGTGCGGCATTTTTGAGGGACGAGAAGCCGAAGCCGAAGCTTGCTCGAGGAGAAGGTTAGAAGATGAGTTTGGGTTAGCTCAATTCCAGATGGACGAAATCACCCAAGCTATCAGAGCAACAGAAAAGCAAACAAAGTGTTGTGGAGCTGCTGGAGGCGCCCTTAATAGCGTTGAAGGCACCCTCGCGCCTTTTTGGTGGAAGGCGCCTTCAATCCCTTGAAGGCTACTTTTTGTTGGAAGACGCCTTCAATCTTTTCATGCCTTTATGGAAGGTGCCTTCACCCCTTTGAAGGCACCTTCGACTGGGTAAATAGTAATCGTTAGCGAAGATAGAATTTATCTTCACACGGATAAAACTTGCCACGCTGGAGGCACCTTCAAGCCTATTGAAGGTGCTTTTCAGTTTCGGATAGAATTTTTCAAGGGTTATAAAAAAACTTTAGATGTAGGAAATATTCAACAACTCAAGTGTTCATTTCCTAATAACTTTCTGAGCATTCAACGAATGTAAGAGGCTTCTCCACCTTCATCGAAGAAGATCTTAGTGCTTTTTTTTGTTTTGGATTAATAATCACCTAGGTTGTAACCAAGTAACTTTCTTTACCTCTTTATTTTATTAGTTGTTAAATTACTTTAAGTTAATTGTGTTACTAATCTTGTTTGAAAGATCGAGAAATGTTCATTTTAAATTTATAAGAAATTCACTTCTCTCTTGCTGACCGCACAGGTCCTAACATAGATAGCTCAAGCCGACGAGCCTATTATTTTTTTTTATTTTAGAAGATTTTTTTTCAACTCATGTGTCAACCCAAGCCCACTCTAGACCGATCTGTATGGGTCGCGGGCCTAAGCTGGTTGATCTACTTGGACCCATCTTAAAATACATTGATAAAATTTTAACTCGATTTATTTAAATTATTTAGGATAGATCAATCCCATATTTTTTTGTTTGATTTAAATCATTTTAGAACACTATGGTAGTTTTATTAATCCAAATTAATTTAAATTCACAAAATCAATTTAATTTAATTATATACATATACATATTTTGTAATTTTTATAACTAGTGATACATATTATTTCGAATTCAAATTCGATGGCCACATGTCATGTTCGAGGATGGCAGGCGGTGGACACGACTACACCTGTGCAGGTAATCGCCACCTCCACCTCTTCTTCCTCCCAATCCGTTGCAATATTCTAAATCTCGTCGCTTCTCGATTCATCTCCTATCCTCTGCGTGTCATCGCCCTCTGCTAAGATCCACTTTCACGATCTTCTCCATTCCAAATCAATCGAGAAAACCCTTGCGGAAACCTCGGCCCAGAGCTTCTTCTCTATCTCTGAGGCCGTTGGATTGGAAGTTTTTTTAGTACGATTCTCGACATTTGGATAGCAACGCCAGGTAGTCTTGATCCCTTTGTGCTTGTGTTTTCTCGATCGTTGGCTGAAATGTATTTGTTATCCTGACACTGAAAGTTCTGGGCGATAACTTTGCAGATAGTATTGTTATGGTTCTTCATTGTGCATGTTCTTGATCTTTGATCGATAGCGAATTCGGCAATTGCGTTGCCTTTTCTTAGTTTTTTTTTATTCTTCTAAAGGGCATATGAAAGAACACAGAGAAACTTGTTTTATCGTTTAAAAGGTTGGGATAGTTGGATACTTTGTTGTTTTGTTTTTATAAACTTTGTTAATAATTTGGTCTCAGCAACTCAAAAAAATAAATTAAAATAATCTTTATGTTATTCTCTTCTCGATTAACTATACTCGTTAATCGCTAATAAAAACAAAACAAAATTTCTATTAGCACCTCATCGGCTCTCGAACCGCCCTTCCCGTTACAGTTTTTCTTCCTCCTCACCCTCAATGATTCTCTGCGGGGAAGCTGGCCCGAAAGCTGCCTTCCCACCTTGCAAAGTCCGCGAGCAGTAAGTGTATCATTCCCTTTTATTTAATTTCCTATGACATAGAATGCAGGTTTCTATCATAATTCTTCTATTTTCTTTAAGTAGCACTGCGACTTTAGGAGGAGAGCTCTGACTACAAGGGATTTGTTTTTCCTCTTGTTGTTCAATTCACGTCTTGGTAAACTACATTTGAATGGAGAAGCAATTAATTTTGCTAGCTGTCAGTGCCCAATTTTAGTAGTAATTTGGTGTCAAGCCTCTCAGGCTTGAGCAGGGATCCTCTGGTCCGCATTTAGCGAATCAGTGCCCTGGTCCATTGCAGTGATAGGTAGAATTCAATGGGCCCCCACCTGCTAAACAGATGGGGGCCATTAAATCCACCTATCACTGCCCTTGGTCCAGGAGCGGACTAGGGCAGACTGGACCAGAGGATCCCACCTGCTCAGGCTTATGGGTAGCATCTTTTCCAGTTCATAATTTAATTGTGATATATCATTCTCATTGTAATTCCCTAAAACACTTGCTTTTTTTGAATCCAGAAGCAATGTTTATTGAAATTTGCTAGCTGCCAGCGCCTACTTTGAGTAGTGTTTTGGTGTCAACAGGCTCCTAGGTAGGATCCTTTCCTCCCGCTTGAAGGGTGATTTGGGCTCCAAGTGTAGGCAATGGCTATCAGAGAATATGATTAGAGTATTACTATCTTGTATCAAGTCGTCAACACAGTAGAGAAATTGTGCTTATGGTAGCTATATGAGATTGCAGGGTGTCATGGCCGTGTTTTGTGAACCTTGTGTAGGTACTCTGGGATAGTTTTGATGTGGTCAACCAAGTTCAGTTAGGTCCTGTTGTGTTTGATCCTTGTGTCTAAGTGTGCAGGAGCTTAGGAACACAAGAAGTCGATGAGAAGACGCAACTAGCGAGAAGGATGACACGGGAAGGGAGTTGACGGGCTCGGTGTATCCGAAGGACGAGATGTTGCGGAAGGGTACACCAGCGGATGAGAAGGACGTGCGTGGCGGTCCGAGGGACGAGAAGACAGGGAGGAAGGCTGCTCGAGGAAAAGACTGGAGTTGGGTTCGGGTGAGCTCAATTCTGGACAGCCGGAGCATCACCCAAGTGAGCAGAGCAAAAATGGTTGACAAGGGAAGCTAACCATTTTTGGACGAACAGTGTCGAAGGCGCCTTCAAAGCTTCCAAGCCTTTGAAGGCGCCTTCCATGAATAGTACGAGGATGCCTTCAAAGGCACTTGAAGGTGCCTTCAGTGAACAATACTAGCCTAAAGTAACCGTTTGTTGTCGTTGAGTTGTAGATAAAACTTTATCCACTTGAAGGCGCCTTGAACCCTTTTGAAGGCGACTTCCACCCACGGATAGGGTTTTTCAGGAGCTATAAAAAGGCCCCTGGAGCTAGGAAATATTCAACAACTTGAACAACAAGTATTGTACACTTTCCTAGTCTTTCTTTTGAGCTGTCAACTTCTGTAAGAGGCTTCTCCGCTTGTAACAAAGGAGAATTCTAATGGAGCTTTCTTCAACGCCTTGGATTAACAACCACCTAGGTTGTAACCAAGTAAATAGTCTTGTCCTCTTACTTTTCTTTATTTAGTTGTTCAACTAAATAATCGTCAAGGTTATTATTATTACTTTGCTAGTCTAATCTAATCAAAGGATTGAGAAATGAGTTTTTATTTTCGACAGCCACCCCCTCCCTCTCCTTCCTTTTCCTGCGGGTCCCGCTGCACCAACACCTTGTACCCATTGCATGGATAAAGTTTTAGTGGGGAAGCTTTATGTTAGATTCGAGGATAGGTCATGGGTGGGTCGCGCACATCCTCTTTAGCGTGAGGATGAAGCGGGTCCTAACATCATAGGTCAGGACTCGTACTTGAATTTGGAGTGAAGCGAGTTAATGGTACAATGTGTTGTGGTAAGGTAACTACACCTATTTACTTAATGTACAGCGTGTTGCACCTATCATGGAGACTTGGATATCGAAGAGACGGAGAAAGACTTATGTTGAGTTTTGAGGTGAGCTTGGTGTTAAGCTTTAGTTGTTACGAGTAAGCTTGACTTGTCCAATTCATTTAATCAATACGATCCACTAGAGATTGTAACGTCAGGATGATGTTAGTACAATGATGAAAGTTCAGTTAAGGCAAGTTTGACCGGTTAAGATGGTGTGACCTTGGGGATGTATTTGTTTAAGCATAGGGATTGAATTGTGCATATGTGCTAGAAGATTGATACCGTCTTACAAAGTGAATGAAGTGATATTATGAATCCTTGTACTATGTTTAGAATTAAAGGTTGTAAGGTGTTTAATGATGTTTAGGATCAAAAGTAAGTTGAGTATTATATAGTTAATTCAATCGGGATGTTAAGTCCCATATTGACCCAATTATAGTGTGTTGGGTAAATTTTGGTTGAAACTGTAACCTGGAAACTCTTTTTAACCTTTTTGTTCTTTACCTAGCATTTTTAATTAATTCTAATTTGGATTCCTTATGCATGTTATATCTATTTATCTTAGATTCCTTTGCACGTATGTATATTGTATCTATTTATCATGCTTAGGGAGAGAGAGATATTTTGGCCAAATGGCTGAAGTGACTCTACTGGGTCGATATGGGTTGCATACCCTTTTGATTGTATAGTTTCTCTACTTAGACGTTGGCATATAGATTCATGCTAGAGTTTAATACTGATGTAATGATGGATAAACTTAAGAGAGTGTAATGCATTTATCTTATTTATTTTATTTTTGCCAATCCTTGTTCTTTGTTATCTTATGGGAGGCTCTCCTTTTAATGTTACAATTCTTATATTCATCCGTAGATTACCTTAAGGTGAGTCGTCAAGCATACTATTGCTATTGTTGCTCATGGATATCACTACTATTAGAATTGAAGTTTTGTGCAATGTTTTAATTTCTTTCACTTTGTTGTTTATTTACTATCGTTCATTTTTTATTTTATATGAAATAACTTGTTATAGATTTGTTTATTTATTCATTCTACTTATAGTTCTTAGGATTCATATTGTGACGTTTCTTTTATTATGATTGTGTTATTATCATTTCTGCCTATTGATGATACTATATGAAGATATGTTGCGAGCACTATCTAGTGTCTCTGTAACATTTTCCAACAATCAGCACCTAGCACGCCTTTGAAACTATGCACAACGAAGAAGAGCTTATTTGAGGTGTGACACTTTGACTAATGGATAATCTGAAATAATTGTTTTTGGAATTCTCTAGGTTGGATATCTGCTTGCAATGGCTCATTCTAAAGCATCTTCTCGACCCGCTTGTTCAAGTCAGCACTGCTCAGATTGGGCTAGAATTTATTTGAAGTATTGTCTTTGCAGTGCAAAAGATGGTGTAGCTATATTTCTTGGAACTGTCAGTATCATCAGTTGGGGAGTTGCAGAGGTTCCTCAAATCCTTACAAATTTCCGTGAAAAATCTACTAAAGGTCTTTCAGTCGCATTCCTGATGACATGGGTTGTTGGGTAAAGTTTTCTTTTCCTTCCCCTTTTCAGTGTAATATGTTATTTACTTCTAATGTACTTTTTATTTTCAGTACAATATCTGATTTACTTCATGCATATTCTTTTTTTTTTGTATCCAGTTAGCAAACTCAGCATTATACAAATGTTTTATTTACTTCCTTTTCAGTGCAATATCTAATTTACTTATATATCATGCATATTTAATTCTTTTTATTTGTTATCAATTCAGCAAACTTGAAGATGGGCAATTTTTTTTTTTCAAAATTTATCAATCCTGGATACTTTTTTTTGGGGCTGTGTGTGTGTGTGTGAGAGAGAGATTGGTTCCCGTTTAGCTTTACTGGCTCTTGTTTTTCATGCTTACTGCAGTCTAGCATATAGGAGTATCACTTGTTATGGGATTGCTACTGATGTAGCATTTCTTTGTGTTTGGATTAATCCGATCTAGTGGGATAAGGATATGTATTTACCATGATAATTTACACCTGAAAGAACAAAAAATTGTGCTACTCAGTTTTACAAGTATTGTACCAAAATTATATGGAACTCAACTTATGTGCATATAACCTGTCTCTCAAATGATGACCAACTGTTTTACGAAAAGAAGTTGTGGGCCAAAAAAACAGAGGATCATTTTCCTTCTTTTAAGGAATCCTTCTGCATTTCAAATTAGAGAAAAACCACAATTTTGACTAAAAGAACAAATTAGTAGTTTCCTAATTTGTCTGTTTAATTCAATACTAAGCACTGCTAAAGGTTAGGCCCTTCATAATTGACAGTTTGGTATTGTTACAGCAGTATGTTCTGTAGATGCCATCTTGGCTTACAAAATGTAAATAAGGGTTAAACATGTTGAAGCACAGCTAATATTATGATTTCAACTGTTGTGCAGCATGGCCAATTTTTGTCATGGCTTTGTCATCATTGTGTCATTTGGAATATAGGCACTAGAATTTTTGCAATGCCCTGTCATGTTTTCTTCCTTGTAGGTTTATCAGGGATTTATGTTTTTGCAGGGATCTGCTTAACCTCATTGGCTGCATTCTGGAACCCGCTACTGTAAGTCTATTTTACCATATTTATGCAACTTTTAAGTATTATTTTTAGGGAGTTATACCTTGTTCATTTTTGTTTAGTATTCAATTTAGGCCTTTGTTAGAAAATCTGTTTGTCTAGACTCTGGGGCTTTAATTACGAGCCAGTATTTGATAAAATCTCACCTTATAATCAATTCAACTTATTTGCCCTATATGCAGTGCTTCGCTTATAGTCATATGCATAAACATTAGTATGTTCTCTAAATCGACCTCTGTATATGATGCTGCTTTTTAAAGTTCAACCCTAGGTCATATCTTTAAGAATAGGCTAAATGTGTCACAAAGGTTCAAACGTATGTTTTTAGATTTTTGAGTTCTACCCATGTAAGATCATGACAATTTCTTAATACAATTTACCTTTATAAAAAAAAAAGAATAGGCTAAATGTGAAAAAGCCTTTTCCTTTATCAAGATTTAATTTAATTGAATCACAAATAATCATTAAAAGGAAATATAAAGAGATTCCTTAAAAAATGCTATCGGTCTAAAGAAAAGTGTTAGAATCTTGGATTTGATTGTATTTTTCAAGTCAATTGTGTGTCAACTTTTTAAATCATTCTTATGAATTTCATATTAATTGACCTTCATCTCAGTTAAAACTCAATTTTTTAGTATGCGGTTGCATAAAGTATATGCATAAAAATAATGGTGACTTGATTACAAACCACTTCCATGCGCCTTTTTAAACTGGTATAACTTTCAATCGAATAAATGTTTAATTCTTCTTATGTCCGTCTCTATGCTTCTATTTTTCTCTATTTCTATGTTATGCATAGTCTAAAGCCTAAACAAAATGGTTACTGCTGCTCCAATTATTTTACCCTAACGCCTCTTCTATGGACCAAGCTCTTCAGCATCCATATGCTGTTGGGTCAATGTCTTTTGAGTCCTTGTTCTATTATCCTTCCAAACAGATTAGAAGCACAAACATCACAAGCTAAAACATTATTTATCTAAATATCATCATGCAAACTATGACAAAAGGTTTCCCGTAGCCTTCACCTTCTACATGATTGTGCCCCCGCTCACAGGGTTAACCTTCTTGTTTACTGACATGTGGCATCTAGTTTCAATGTGGGCGCAGAGTTCTTAGATTTTGGTTCATGGAAAAGCCGACCATATCATGAACTTAGATTTTAGTCTGACTAGCAAGGTGGTGGATCAGGGGTTAAAAAAGATCCTTGTATTTGGAAGTTAAAAAGAGCTCAATTCAAAATTTTGACAATATCATAGTATTGGTATGAACAAATATTAATTCCGGTTTAATTTCAAGCGTTAGTTAATGTAAATACTATTAAGTCAATGTTACAAAGATCAAGATCATCCATAGGAACAATGAGTAAACATAAGATCCTAGCTTAATTATGGTCTTACTAATTAGAATATGGTTATCTAGGCAAATTTAGTTTTTAGGATGATAAGGCGTTGAGGGTAGGATCACAATTTTGACAACTAGGTTAGCATTTACTCATAGTTACTTCTTACCATATATAATGTCATTTAAAATTTGATGGAAGTTTGTAGGTTTTCAGAATGGCTTAACTTTACTCTTGTTCTTACAGTTACCAACGCAGTTCTACGTGGCATTGGTGAGATTACCAACTTTTTTTTAGAATATCCATTTCATATTGCTTATATTGCTGATTAATTGGTATTCCAGCTGTACACAGCTACCACAGTGATTTTGACAGGGCAGACTATATACTATGGCCATACTGATCGGAGGCATAAATCCAACAAAAATATTATATCCAGTAAGGTAAGACATCAACCTGCTGTTCAAACATCCATCAAATAGGATAGTAATTTGATAAATTTTGTGTTTGTGTAGGATGCTTCCATATTTTTATGCTTAGTTTTATCTAATATCATAGTCTGTCCTTGAATAACACCGAACAAAGTTAGATCAAGATGATTAAGAAACTTGGTCTGATACACCTTGCCTGAGGTCTCAATCTACATGGTGATAAATATTGCTTTGTCATTCTTAGCTACTGCAACTTGCTACAATAATGTCAGAGTGATACATATACAATTAATTGCATAAACGCCAATATTTCTTGAAACTTTGGCAAAGGATTGATTACCAAAACTGCTAGTTGGAATATAACAATATGATAATATAAGCAAGAAAGGTAAAAGGATTACATGATAATATAAGGAAGAAAGGTAAAAGAATAAAACCCAAAAACACCTCATGCCTATCTATATCTAAGATGTGCTAAACTCTATTCTAACACCCATCTAAACTCTCAAGTGTAAACTCATGCGTGACACAATTAAGTTGGGTGAATCACCTAAAATCGTCTTAAAGGGTTCGCTTTAGCACAAAGCTAAGACTATTAGCCCAAGGGGTCACTTTGGTGAATATTGGAACTTTGTGGTCTCTCGCTAAAGTTGGTAGGGTAAATGGTAGGCCAAAACATGATCTCCCAGTAGATGTTAGTGGTTCTAATAATCTTAGGCACATAGTATCTCACAATGATACACATAACGTTCTTATGAAATAGGTATTAGCAACTTTAATTGCAACAAGTCTATGATATCTCAATTTGTGCAATTTCTAATCAGGTATTACCAAACTTCTATACATCCATAAAACTTCATGTGGTCTTAAGGCAGGTATCGACCAATACCATAAACCCCACATGCCATGTCATCAATGCACGGAGGCCACTTTTGTAATCATTTGCCTAAAAGCTCCTCAAATAAGTCTTAGCATGCATGGAAGACACTCTTCATACCCTAACCACCCATGTCTCTCACCATTTGGATGTCTAATGTGACATGATAGTATGAGTACTGATCATACCATTATATCAATCTCTAATGATGAAGCACTGATTAAGCATTTGTAAATTGAATTTATCAAATACTGGAAAAAATCTTAATGGGTCTGGGGTTAATATGGACGAGGCATTAGCACTGGGACTTAACTACCACCAATGAGTGACGCTGTGCAAATCAACTCTAAAGGTTAGTCATTGTAACAACCTTTAGTAAGGAACCGCATCAAACTTCCCAGACAAACACCATTGAGATCTCTGAATCAATGGACACAACTAAGGAAAAATCAAGAAAGCAACATCATTTATAGCATAAACACTTGTAAGTTGGCAACATGACTGTTGTTCCAAATTGGGAAGTGGAACTCCGACTCAGGTTGGTCTGTTCATGTTCCAGGAGGGAGGATATTCCTGCTGTTTGTTCATGAATGAGGGGTAAGACAAGCAGAACCCTGCTCACAAGTCAAGAAGAAGAAACATTCTCCTCACTGTTGAGAAGGGGAGTTCATCTGCTGCTAGACTGAGCACATAGTGTTTCTTGTCTTCCTGCTGGGGCTCAGGTTAGGGTCAGGGTAAGTCACTCGGTTGCCAAAGGAAAGGAACATTAGCGTTAGCAGAAGATAGGATACATCATCCAACTGTTCTGCTTGCTTTTGATGAGGAAGGATAATGCTGGAGCTTGTGGGGAGGAGTTGGTTTGCGAGTCATGAAGGAGAAGAGAAGTCACTGCTGGAAAGAGAATTTGCAAGGCCGAAAAAAAAATGAGGGGATGGGACTTGGGCACAAAAGGAATAGGAGTCGGCTAGGTCTCCACCTGCTAACCATTTTAAAACCCAATTCTCCACCAAACCAAACTACTTGATTCACCTTCTGTTCAGCTCAATTATAGCTAATCTGGCTCCTATTAGAATTTATTTTGATTAAGATCAAAACAAACTCACTTTGATTCCCACCTAACTACAACCATAAGGAGCCAAACAAACCTCAAGTTGAACAGCAAACAAATCAAACAGCCCAGCCCCATACTTATTGGTTCAATTTTAAATCAATTGGATCTACCTCAGTCCATTAATTCTTAATTAGCCACAATCATGAATGGTTGCTAACTCAAATACAAACAAACCTCCTAATTAAACATTGAGGATATAGTGTGATTCATTTTGAGAACTAAAAATTTACATATTTAGCTTAATTGCAGACCCAAAATTTTTGTCAGGAAAATGAAAACCTTTTAAGCGATGCAAAGAAAAGCAATGTTGGTGGTTACAAAGGAAATACTGCAAGTCTTTCTGAGGAGAGTAACATACAAAGTTCACCAATTCCTGTTACTGGACCATCAAGTCCTAGTGATTCCAATGGAAGAAACTTCTATTTTGTGTAAGTTCCTTATCTTCTATCTTTTTTCTTATATGAAGCTTTTCACATTGCCAGACTATCCTTTGAACTATGGAGTTTGTAAGTCATTACTTCAAAAAAAATTCTACTATGACAGTAAGTCAACTATTTCTTGTGTTTCATATTTATTTGTGTGACAAACCTTAGTTTGGTTAACTAAATCAGTTATATACAAATAACCTGATGTCCTATTAAGAACTTCTGATGGGTTAGAATGATTGAGTTAAGCCGATAATATATGAGGTATAGAATTTTCATTCATAAATGTAATTTCAGATCAAGTCAACAACTCTGCAAAATCTTTTCTTATAGATACTCTATTGAATTTCAGCAGTGTAGTATGTGATAAACTGTTCATCAAAGTAAATAGCTAGATGGATACCTTATGTTTCAAACTGTGTCGTTGTCCTTTCACTTGCCAAAAAAATTAGAATTGATTTTTAATTGTCATTCTCTGTTTCATGTGGCAGAAAAATCTCGCAGTTGATTTTTATTCAGTACAAGGAATCTTGTCATAGTTGAATTTGGAGCTTGTGGGTTTGCATTATTTGAACAGGCGACAACACAGAGATTATTAGATAATTAACTTTGCTAAAATTCAAATCTTCAAGTTATGGTGCTTATTTTTTCAGATCTATTATGAATCCCCGAATTTTTGTTGCATGTGTTGGTGTGTACTCTATGCACTACTAGTTGCTCCATGTTTTATTAGTTTTAGAAGGTTACCACTCTAATGATGCCAGGTCAGCTCGATCTTTATCAAAGAGCCCTGTGCCTATTTTTGGCACTTGGTTGGCATATTCCCATGAGGATGGAAGATCACATCACCTCAATGATGGTCATCATGATCAGCAGTTTGCAGCAACAGAGCCTTTACTTTCATCTCAGTCTGCTCCAACCAAATTTAGTACTAAAAATATGCTTTCTTTGGTAAGCATAAAAGAGCTGCTTGAGAACCTTGTTTTGTACAGCCTGAGAGTACAAGTTCCATTCACCAAATCATTCTTCATATTCAGGTACCTTCAACTGGTCTTTTGATTTGCATTTGTGTTTACCATCTTTGCTTCCATGATAATAGTGAACCACATGGGATGGTTGTACAAGTTGGCCGCAAGTTGTTACAGGTAATTCTTAATTGGTAGATAGATAACTATTAATGAACTGATGTTTCTCATTCCCACATGCATTTGAAGTCTTTTAGTTCTTAAAGATTACTACTGGATGAATTGATCATTAGCTATAAGACTTGTCATAGAATGAACTTCAAGGTAATGAAGCTAGTGGAGCAGGCACCTTGCTAGGTTGGATGATGGCAGCTATTTACGTGGGGGGAAGGCTTCCTCAGATTTGCTTAAATGTGAGAGTTGCATGCATATGTTTTTGTATTCTGCAATCTTTCCTTTTGCCTTTATCTCATAGTAAAAGAACTAGGGAGTAGGAGTTAGGAGAGATGGTGAAATTTAGCTACATTCTTATCATCAACATGAATTTTCTGACTCGTTGTTGTACCCTGCAGATTAGAAGGGGCAATGTCCAGGCAAGTTTTACTCAGACATGCACGTGTTTGCAACCTAATAAACCACCATAAGTGCTGGGTGTCAATATTCCTTCAAATGCTTGGATCACTCGGTTATTCTTTATGTTACATATACTCATGTCCTTGGGATTTTATTTGGGTTTTCTCTTGATGCAGGGTCTCAATCCGTTGATGTTTATATTTGCATTGGTTGGAAATATAACTTATGTGGGAAGGTATGATTCCCTTATTGAATGTTTTAGTAACATATGCATAAGTCTCGTTGAATCTAAATATTTGGTGAAGTGGGCTTGGTCCTATGCAAGTGTTTTCTCATCAATAAACTAAATGTTCTAAAATAATTTTTATCCACAAGATTCTCATCAACAAACAAAATGTAAGGTTTTCTGAAGATGTAATCGCTAAGGGTGGTGACAGCTGCCCTCATCCATCTATTTTCCTTTACTTCTCATTAGAAATCCTTCCTGCAGCAAAGCCTCCCCTTACCCAATCCCATGCCATGAGCTCTAATCAAACTCCATCCACTAAAAATTTGCTCATCTACATCACACTTGAATTCTGACGACCACCTTAACCACTTCCATGTGGCAAAAGGCGATCCGCTTGCCCCCGCCAACCCGTCCCTAGGCCAACACAGAGGAGGTAAATCACGGGTGACTACTAGCCATTAGTTCAGGTGGCAAGGCATGAGGGGGAGGCATGCTCGGACACACCGAGTTTTGACCCCAAGACCTCATGTGGCAACACCCCATGCCTTAACCACCGCACCGCCCTAAGGGGACACCTTAACCACTTCCATACAACTAGTATGCATTGCTCCCATACATGGAAATCATTGTACGACCACCTCCCAAAATTCTCACCATTAAGCACTGCCTTTTCCTCGACTCACTACCTGATCTCATGTTTTCAATTGCCATCATGCTTGTGTCACCACGAAAGCCTATTTTTATCTCTCTTCCTTGTTTTGCGTCACACAGTACCTCCAGATCAGTGTGCATGGGACTGCAATTGGATTGGCTTCAGCGCTAGGTAATAGCTGGATTGACAATGTCTGTGTTCTTGTGACTTCTGTAACTAGAGCTAAGATCAAACCTCTAGATTGTTTTGTGGCTGCTAGCAAAGCAGCTCCTCCATGGATGAGCAGGCCAAGGTCATCCATTTGTTAGATCCTCCCATGGCCCATGGCTGGTTTTTCTTGCCACATGGTTCTACTAGTCTAGGGAGATTCATCATCTGAGCTTGCCTGCATCTCCTTCCCTTCACCCTAGCACAATTGGTGACCTTGCTGCTCTCTGCTATCAGTCTCTTGCACTAGTTTGGGAACAAGCAAGACTTGGGGATGGGATATGGTTGACTTCTCCTTTAGGCATCCTCCTCTCGAGGATACCTCAGACCAATCTCTCTTTGTTATAAATCTTCCAACTCTCTAATAAGGGCAACAGGAAATTTCTTCCTATTTCCTCTGCACCTCATCAGCATTTGACCACCTCTTCTTCTCCCTTTCTTCGTTTGACAAATTTTTGTTTTGTTTTGTTTAGTTTGTTTACTGTATTTGTGCTGTCTAAACTTCAATGAAGACTTCAACTAGAAAACATCTTCTTTTCCTTTTATTAAGACTAACAAATGGTTTTGTTGTGCTATTTCTTTTTTCTTGTTCCTCAAGGTACTGTGTGATGTTGTATGCCAACCTAGGGAGAATCCCACTCTAGAGATTAGATCCTGAGATATTCTTTCATCCGTGTATTACTGTATTTTCTCTCTTTATCCTCTCTTCAGATGCATTTGATTTGAGGTCAAAGATAATGTTGGTTGTGTGTTAATATAAGCTCAAAGGGATCCTTGGTTACATCCTTTGTTAACGTAAGTGTTAAAAGTAAAAGAACTATTAAGCATTAGGTATAGTGGGTTTACTCCCACACTGGTAGTTCTAGGTTCCTGTTTTATCACGAGTCCTAAAGTGCTTCTTACAACAAAAACAAAAAAAAAAAGAACAATAAAATCATTTGTTTCTCTCCTAACTCTACAAATGTAGTACTAAAAACCTGAAGATATATTGGGTTTTTGTTTTTTTTTTTTCTGTGGTTATGATTTGCTTCTGTTCTTGCAGTATCCTCGTGAAAAGTTTAGCTTGGTCTGCAATCAAGCCTAATCTTCCATGGTTAGTTGATGCTGGAGGATGTGCCATACTTGATGCTTTCATATCCTTTAGTCATGCGGATGTTTCCTTGTTTTTTCCTTAGTATTTGTTTGGGAGATATGATCGAAGCTATTTTTTCTAGTTTTGATTATTTGTGATCTTTAACCGTCACAGATTGTCGTCCAGTTTGTCTACTTTAGATATCGACAACCCAATAAATCTGCCTCGGACAACAATCAAGCTTAATGGAGAAAATGACATGCATAAATATCAGCAATAAAATTCTTTTCAGGTATCTTCACTCCTTCCTGTTTTGTCGTATATCTGCTAATAGATATGACAGCTTAATCCGACAAATGTTAAAGATAAAAAGTTCTGATAGAATTCCGGTTAATGAATTGGAAATAGTAAATATTGTCCTTTGTTTGTAAAAAATCTTATTCTACAGATGCTGAACTGGTATCCTTGTGGATTCTACGTATTCTCAATGATTTGTGCTGCCTCTGACAGTCTCTGTTTGGAGTTCTGATAATGTGTACAGATGCTAAATCTCTTGGGTTGTGGTTGAGCCAGAACCCGTAGACTCAGCCGGTTTTGGTCTCTTGTAGAAATAAGTAATTCCTATATTCCTTGCTTTTGGTTTCTCTTCATATACTCCTTTTTGCTTTTGTTTTACGTTCGTGCCAAAGACTGAGTTGCTTCTCAGTAGCTTGGTGAAAAAAGTTTATTCATTTATTTCCTTTTTCTTTAGTTCCTCCTAGAAACCAAGTTACTACACGTTGCTTCTACGGTTGATTCGATGTTGCAGTGCCTCACCTCTCTTTATGGATCCTACGTGGATGAGAGAGGGGGAGGTGGGGAGGATAGAGATGAGTTAAGATCCTCTCCCCAAAATGACGTGTCTTCATCTCGCCGATCGGACGGATTAAATCATATTTCAAGAATACAGTGTACATCATGATCGACAAGAGGACACAGAGACACATCATTTTCGGGACAGAGATCTTAACTCGATAGAGAGAGGAGGTACTGTTGATAAAGGGATGAATATTTAATTAATTCGAATTATAAATTAAGTAAATTAATTAAAAATTAATTTAATATTTACTAACGGAATCGAATTAATCAACTTTGAAAAAGCTGACAACACTTTGAAAATAGTTTATTCATATTTAGTGTACGGGTTCTTTATTCATAAGAAATGAGTAACAATAAATTAGAAGGTTCATTTACCGTACTCAATAAAGTAGGAGTGATTTCTAGTCTAACATTAGTGATGCAGAAGAAATCTACTCACACCATTGACATTGATGATAGAAATTCACCTTGCATTAGGGAGTGATGACCTTGAGGTATGTCTTAGTCATCATAATGCCTTAAATAGTATAATAAAGAGAAGAAGTGATAATTATTTATTTTTTTTTGAAGTAAAGCAAATCAGATAGATCATAGAGAACAACATCATCTCTCTTATATATGGAGAGAAGAGGTGTGAGGGATGGTGCTATCCCGAAGGACGCACCTCATCATCCAAAGGATGCTCCTCATCAAAGAGTTGCACCCCTTCGTAACTATCCTTTATTGTAAGTCTCAGTCCGCATAAAGATCCACACGTATTTGAATTTGAGCTCTCGAGTCCTCAGCTTGTCAGATTTTTTCGGGTTCGAAAAAAATTATTTATATTTTTTTTCGAATTTGAATACTATATATATTTTTAAAATTAAATACCAATATTTTCATATTATTCGATTCATTTGTACCTTAATTTTGGGTTAGTTGTTTGTTTAGTCGAACACGGATGATCTTGCATGATATTCGTGATCAAGAGATTGCTTCTCACTATAAAAGCCACTTTTTTGCTTGCAACCTTTTGAAAGAATTTTGAGTTAGGGTTTGATGCTCTTATTAAGATCAATTTTTTTTTTATAACCTGTATATTCAATTCTTTAAATCGATCCCATGAAAGTTTTTTAATTGGTTGTTAGGATATAAGAAGTGCTTATGCATATTCATCCAATCGATACTTTTTTTTAGGTTTATGTCTCACTGATTCAAATTTTAGATGTTTAATTAATTATTTGAATGGTTTGACTGCTATATCTAGCTCCGGAGGCAATTCATTGCCAAACAATATTTTAATGAGGTTTTGATATACAAGGTTTTTAGGGTCTACTTACGACGGTCATTATTTGTATAAATGAACTCTAACAGGTTTGTTGTGGTGGCTTCCGTGAAGATGAGAGTGAATTTCCTACTTGCTTTGTAGCCCATCCAAGAGAAAACATGCATCATCCTCCCCCCATGGTCAATAGTGTTGGATGAAAAGATCATCCTGCTTTTTCAAATAAGTTTTAATTTTAATAAATTAATAAATAATTTTTTCTGAACGAAAGTTGATTTAAAAATATTAGACTGATGGATTTCGCTGTAAGCGTATTGAATTAGTTACTGAGATTATGTTCGGTTGGTATTATGTCTTATATGATCAATCGATTAGGTTCTAGATTAAATATGTTAAATTTAAGAGAAATTATATATTCTTTTAAACTTGTTGTACCTATAAAAATAAGGATTCTATTCCATCGTAACAAACCTAGTTGATTGATTGTCGATCGATCAAAGTTGTCCAATTAATTGCCCTCAATTGATCGGAGTCAAACAATTGGACAACTCCAATCAAATCGATTAACAATCGATCGGCTGAGTTTATTGCAAGGGAACAAAAATTCTCATTATTTATAGGTAAAAAAAAATTTAAAAGGAGGTATAATTTCTCCTAAATTCAGTATTATTTAAAGAGAATCTATTGTATTTTCTATTCAATTGAGTATAACTCTTTTTCTGCCTGATCAATCGATTGACTTAAGTTAAATTAATTGACTCAATTGATTTAACCTAAGTCAATCAATTGATTGGGAGTAGAGCTGTCAGACGGGCCAACCCGTGGCGGGGCGGGTCGGCCCGTGGCGAGCTAACCATTTGGCGGGGCGGGGCGGGCCAATCTGCCAACTTGGCGGGTTGGGAAATTTCCAACCCAACCCATTCTAAGGTGGGTTGCGGGTTTGGCGGGCCAACCCGCGGGCCCATCAAAAATTTAAAAAAAAAATAAAAAATATTTTATATCTTCAACATTTTACTTCGAAAAAATTTTCTACAATTAAATGTATACATAAACATGTATTTTAAATATAAATGAACACAAATGAGTACTTATGTTGGATGAAAAGTACTATTTTTATTTCAAAATTATAACAAAGAAATATAATAAATTGGCCTAAAACTTAACTTACATATGTTTTTCAACCCGGGGGCCAACCCAAGCCCGAGCGGGCCGACTCACGCGGGTCGCGGGCCTAGGCGGGTTGGCCCACGGCGGGCTTGGGTTGATAAAATTCCAACCCAACCCGCTTAAATTGTTTGGCGGGGCGGGCCAACCCAACGGGCCCAGTCCAAATTGACGGCTCTAATTGGGAGGAAAAAAAAAGTCATACTCAATTGAATATAAAATATATTAGATTTTCTTTAAAAGGAGGTTAAATTTAGGAAGAATTATAATTTATTTTAGACTTTTACCTATAAAAAAAAATAGGATAATCTACATAGGGACTTTGGGTAAAATTTCGATTGGGATTTTAGGATAATTTTAGCGAATTACTTTTATATATATATATATATATATATATATATATATTTTTTTTTTTTTTTTTTTTTGAATCAACTGAATAATTTAATTATTCAAAATATTATTTTAATGCTGTGCTATTATAATATTATTTATTATATTTTAAAATGAAATATTTTTGAACAAAAGTATTTAATGAAATAATTTTATTTAACTCTCATAATGTTATAGGAGACAAAATATTTTGGTAAAATAGTTTCAAACTCAGCCGTAACTATCTGATAAAAATTCAGTAATCCAAAGCAATGTACTCCGAATTATACGGCTCATCCTATCGGTACGACAGTTTTACATGAAAAAGGCCCAAGAAGACCAGGAAATTAATATTTTTTTTAAAGAAAAAAATTGCTATTGTTTAAGTGCATCTGCCGTGTGAAATCTTCGATGGGCCTATTTGATTTTGATTATTGATTAGTTCACATTTTTTTTTAATCCACATATCCTAATATTCTAATTTTGAAAGTGACCCATTCGGATTTATGAAAGTTTTTTACTTACCACGAAAGTAAATCTGAAAAGTATAGATGAATCATACGATAGATTCAAATTCTTATTATATGTAGAAATGATAATGGATCATATTCTTAGATTCCATATTTTATCTTAATTCTCATTTATTATATTCATCTTTATCGGATTTTAAACTTTCATATTTAATCCTATTCGAAAGTGGAGAATATGACTGACTGAAAATGATGACTATGATGTTGATCAAATGAAGACTTCTTGTTGTCCAATGATAGCTCTGAAACATTCTTGTGTATCAAAAGAAGCATTAGCGATCGAGCCAGGGAAGGAGTTTCAACATAGATCCTCCGACGCTTAAGTCAATGATCGGTAGAAGACAATGAACAGTGGATGCATGTGTAAAATTATGTAGCCTCGTGTAATGTGAGCGTACCTGTGCCTATAGATAGAGATCCTTTTTTATAGTATTACTGTTTGTCTGTGCATAAATTTCAAAGTCTTTTTTCAAAAAGGACATACTATAAAGATGCTTTGAGATCTTTCCTAAAATGGAGATGTAATTTTTACGTTTGATAGAGAGGAAAATTTACAGCTTGCATTCAGAATATTCTCTATCCTTCTTAGCACAAAACGAAAAAAAGGAATATGAGATTATTGAGTTGGGGGCTCATAATATGCTCATATGGTAAGCTGACCAAGTACCTCCCATGACCCAATCGACAAACACTTATGAGGACAAGCCGATCAATCCAACTGAATGTTGTTGGGGAGTCATCCCCATTAGGCTTATCTGTTTTAGCCAAAGAGTTTGATCTGACCGAACATCCATTCTGTTTGATCGGACCATAGTTCCAATCGACTGGACTATTCAACCGAGCTAGTTAATCGTGCTATCCTCAAGTGGCAAAGAAGTCCTAGCTCTAGAGAGTGCGGACTCGTCTTTAGTTACTCATCCACATTGAGCGAATCGGCATCCGACTGGCCTATCGGTCTGATTAGATGAACTCTTGGCCATGTGATCTCTCCTTGACTTTAATTATCACATTCATCGGCCTTCTTGACTTTTGGCCTAACTTAGAGGCTCCACATCATCCGTAGTATCAATACTTATACTCATCAGAGGAGAGGATGGGATATCTTTTATACTAATATTTTTTTATTCCATCCCACTACCATCCTTTAAAAAAAAATTATATATTAAGATTAACATCGTACTAAAAAAAACAAATATAATTAAAAAAATAAATAAAACACTACTAATTTAATCAGATCCAAAATGTCCCTTCATATTCTCCATTTGAATTCTTCGATTGGTTCGAAAAAAATTATGATCTTTAATTGGACGCCCGTCCTATCGGGAGGACAATTATTCCTCACCTTATCTTTGTTTTAAACGAGGGCTTTTGAATAATTTTGAGACATGATATTCATATTATATATATATAATATGAAACGAAACTGATGTTGATGAATAGCTTATTCATCATCTTCTATGAGATATGATTGTGACATTATTTTTTTAGTTTTATATCCAAAATTAATAATATGTATCAACATTGAGAAAAAAATATTTTATTTATCACATTTAGTGTTTTAGTTAAATTTTAAATATACTTTAAATAAATGTGAACAAAATTTTAATAAAATAAGCACCAGGCAATGATACAACGGAAAACGTTTGATAGATTAACCAAGCACCAAGATTCAATTTTCAATTATGGCATATTATAGAACATTTTCATTTAGTAGAACTAAAAATTTAGAATGTGTTAACTACTAATCGAGGAGCCGCATAAGCTTCCGAATTTAGTTTTATAGCCGATAGAATTGTCTGAAGCTAGACAGGTCACCTCTAAAACTTAGTCGGTTCGAAGGCACACATCACACGGATTAAGTCCTGTAAACCACCTATTATCATCTATTCTACGGCCCCTTTATTATCTCCCTCAACCATCTATTATAAGCCAGTTCAGACTTTCGAGTCACATCCAATTCAACCACAAGTTGGTCGAGTCAGCTCGCTAGACTTACTCAGCTTACTTAGACTTAAGTATCAACGCTTTGAAATGCTTCTTCAGCAAATCAGTTGCATAACAATTATTGTGAAAAAGACAATAATGCTCAAACTTGAGAAGAGAAATGCCTGTCTGCCGATTGCTATGTTGAAGCCAATCGTCTCGAAAGAATTTTTTTAGGAATTTCCGATCACGCTCAAACTGTGCTTAACCGATGCTCTGCAGTTGTACATCATAAACATTGCGGAGTTAAATTTCCAACTGCCGCTCAAGTAAATTTATTTAAAAAAAATTGAAGCACTTCACTCGCAACTACGGATGGCTCATCCATAAGTTACTTAAGAAAGGCATGAATATGCAAGGGCCTTCTCTTCCGACAATTCCGCAGCAGTTGCATCCAACTTCTTCCTTGAGAACTCGTCGATTGAGAGCCCTGACAGGATACCAAGTAGATGGATCAATCACAAATTATCACTTTTTTAGCCTCTTTTTGTAATACTAGAATCAAGCATTTCAAGATAATAATTACAGAAACAAGAAGAAAAATCATGAACTTAAATGATTGTAAAACAGCCAAATGAGAAAGATGATCGACTCCAGTTATTTCTTCGGTTTGTATCATCGGTATCTGTCATTGTTAAAACCATTGAACAAGAGTTCTAAACATACTCATGATCTGCTCATTGATCTCTATCCATTATTATTGTAAATGAATTGTGCACGAACTCAGAAAAGAGCATATCGCTAGTTTTCTTCCTTCGTGTATTCATGCATATGCACACACAAGATGTAGAGAAATTCCAGATATTTTAAGGCAAAACTCAGAAAAAACATTGTTTGTGAACAAACTCAATACTCGGTGTGGTAAGAGCACATTTTATGCTCGCTTAATCTGGAAAGAAATATCAAATAAACAAGCTTAACTCATTAACAAATCATGTAAAGAACTAATAAACAAACTCATTTAGAAGCTATATATATGATATGTGTAGTTCATTTTTGATATTTAAAAGGTTTTATATTATTTCTAAAATAACAATATAATATCCAAGTAACTTGTAAGGAGAGCGTGCTTCCCATGAGCGAAGGAAACAGATAGGGAAAGAAGCGAGCTGGGGTATACAATTTGTAGGTAAAGGATGAGAAAATGTTTTCATAAATGTTGTTCATTGGGGGGAAGATACAAGGAGACTTTCCGTTTCCACTGTTTCATTGGGGGAAAAAGAAAAGAGGGAGGTAAAAGAAAATGGTCTGTTAACAACATAATAATTAAAACAAAAAAATCAATTAATTTTTACTTAAATCACATAGCCTGCTAAAATCACATAGTCAAACTCATTTCAAAAGGTTATTTTCTCACCTTGGTCAATCATGCATTCATGTAAAGGAAATAATTAAATGGAATGTACTCCAAGAATTACACACCTTGAACAATGGTCCACTCGCCAGCTTTGCATGTGACAGGGAAAGAATAAATCAGCCCAGCTGGTACATTGTATGAACCATCAGAATAAACTCCCATGGAAACCCATGTTCCCTGCCACAAGGGTGAGAAAATGGAAGGATGTTAACCAAGTAGGATGGATTTTATATAGAGAAGGTATAGAAAAATAACCTCAGGGGTTCCAAGAACCCAATCGCGAATGTGATCACAAGCAGAACTGGCAGCGGATAAAGCACTAGACAGCTTTCTTGCTTTGATGATGGCTGCACCGCGTTGTTGAACAGTTGTGATAAATTCTCCCCTAAGCCTGAAAACCAGAGCATAGTGATGATAATTAGGTCAAACTTGGAAAGTGTAAATAATATACAGTACTCCTGAATTACAAAAATGAAGTTAGACAATCTTTCATACCACTCATCGTCAGAAACAAGCTCACGAACAGGTTTTTCTCCACTTGGTGTCTTAACAGAAGCGTGACTTACATCAGGATACTGGGTAGAAGAATGATTTCCCCAAATGATGACATTCTTGACATCACTAACTTGAATGTTTAATCGTTCAGAAATCTGTCCTAGAGCCCTGTTGTGATCTAGCCTTGTCAAACAAGTAATATTCTTTGCTGGAATGGATGGAGCAAACTCTTTCAGTATAAGAGCATTAGTATTTGCAGGATTGGCAACAACGAGCACCTACAAGCATCAAATGAATACTTAAATTTGAGAAAAAGAAAGCATCAAGCGTTTGTGTCATATTTGTACCATTATTTAAATATGAAGTTTAAGTATTTTAATTGAATCCCACAAGCTGAAATTGAACATGGTTTATACTAAAGCATACCTTGCAATTGGGAGCAGCATGTGCTTCTAATGCTGAAGCTTGAGAATTATAGATGGAGACATTTTTTGACATCACGTCCTTTCTCTCCATACCTTCTTTCCTTGGAAAACCGCCAACCATAACAGCTATATTGACTCCAGTGCAAGCCTCCACAACATCAGTTGAGGCAACAACACCTAATAATAGTTACAAGAATATTTTAACAAAACAACTGCCAGCAACAAGGATACACTGAGACTATAAACAATGAACAGAGAAGATTTATTCAATACCCTTCAGAAGAGGAAATGCTGCATCAACGAGTTCCATCTTGACTCCATTTAGAGCTTCTGCAGCAGGTGGAATGTCGAGCATGTGCAAGATAACAGGCTGGTCTGGGCCAAGCATCACTCCCCTCGCAATCATTGGTACGAGGGCGTATCCAATTTGACCTGCAGGTGCAGAAGAGTTATTTATTTTCCATACAACCTTTTTTTTTTTTTTGATGAAAACCATTCAACCTTTTCTGATGCCAGGGAAGATGGTATAAAGGATCAATTTTGATCATTCTCTTGGCCACCATGAGAGATGACCATCTAGATGCTAGGTAATGAATACAGGTAATCTAGATCAAATACGACAGAGAGCAATATAGGTGCAAGCAAGGTCAAGCAAGAAGAAAATTTTCCAATTTGCAAAATATTAATTAATAAATAAAGAGGAGTATTCTTTCAAAGTATATACATAATGACATTTGAGTATTAAAACATGTATGCAAGGCAAACAAATCATATAAGCATGTGAAAAAAAAAAACTACTAAAATTGTTCTTTTTTGAGGAAAAAAAAATCATCTCACACAGATGATTGCTTTGCAAGTGCATAATAGGATTTACAGTTAATTGAGAAGCCAACCTAGGAAGGTCAACTTAGTCAAACAAAAAACGATCAGAGAGTTACAATATACTCATGTAATATTTTTGAGGAATTTCTGCAATGCAATATGTACAGAGACATATTGATATGCAAATCTATTTGCATGTAAGTGAAGGAATTGCAAGTGATCCATTTCTTCCAACGATGATATCCCATGTGAGAAAAAAGGATGACAGGGAGAACCCCTATATCTTTTTTTCTAACCCCACATGATCGATTGAATGCTACATATCTAGGCAGAAGTAATACAGTCGACAAATTTTTTATTTTTTCTCCTAAAACCCTTCACAAGAGAACACCTAAGTCAATGGCACTCAGGAACAAACGTCTAAAAGAGGGAATAGAATACCGAGCCATCATTCAATTTGGCCTGATCTAGCCATCTTGCGCAATTTCAGATAATCATCGATCAATTATGGTCTAATAAATAACAAAACCACCAGAATCGATCCAACAGAAAAATTCTCTGATCACTATAAAACCTAAATCATCTTAGTCGTGCACAAAATCTGACGTATATTCCCAAGATCGCCAATGCAGTCAGGGAACAAAGAAGATCAAAAATCCATATCCAGAATCAGATCCGACATCGGAAACCTAGAACACATCGGATTGACATCTCCAAACAGATCAAACAATTACTCGGACGAAAAATTAAACGAACCTATCCTCAGTGACGAGATCCCACATCGAAACCCATGCAAACAACGGATCTAGGATCAATGACAGATAATTAAAACCAACAACGCCCAGTTGGAAATCGAGTACGATACCTGCAGCGCCAGTTACGAGAACTCGAACGGGATCTTTCGCCATCGAGACAACGAGGGGCGGCAACGAAACGAGCGAGGAGGGGTGGATGGAGACAGCGGAGAGGATGAGGCTATAAATAGAATGAAGAGCGGATGGATAGTGGAAAGGGGATGCTGAGAGAATGGGAGGATGGAAGATGCGGTTTCGAAGAAATCAACGGAGATCTGACCGTCCATGTGGGAGATGGAAGATGCGGTTTCCATCAACCAAACTAAATTTAATTGAAATTAACAAAACCAAATTAAACTAAATCAAATTAAATTTTACTAAATCAAATAAAATTAACCCGTATCAAATTAGTCATTCTATTCGGATCAAACCAAGTGAGTTAAATTAAATTTTACTTAGCAATTTTATTACATCCATCATAATGCCTATTATCATGGCCCCCAAAAAATATACCATATGACAAACCTGCATTCAGCCGAATTTTCTCAAATTAAAACACAAGAGATTATAAAAGACAGTCAAGCAGTACTCAGTTATAACAGCTTAAAGAAACTTGCTGTGGGAACTTGAGATACTATTGTATAAAAAAACAAAGTTTAACCTATCCAGAAAATTACAAGTTTAATCTGTCAAAGAAATGACCACAAAACTTACAAGATCTATCCCTCAAATTTCTCTACTCAATAATGCTTTCAGTCAAATTTCTTTTTCATCATTTGGTATGGTGAAGAAAATATACGTCGTCTCACGATTATAACTAATTTTTCTTGTCACTTTATGTCGCTCCAACATGCTAAGGCTAGGTAACTTTGTTAAATCCTCATTGACTTTCATTCTTTTTTCAACGTCTTCATTATATTTCAATGTTTTACTCAATCGATTACTTACCTTATTAAGTTCTTCCCCAAGAATGACTATTGTTTCTCTAATAAGTCGAGATAAATCTTTAGTGCTTTTGCACTTTCTCCTTTTTAGTGTAGAACTCTCTTCATTTGATCTAAACAAGAAATCTTGGGCATATGAAGCAGAATCCCCATCAACACTTATATTTTCATTATCATTTTCATCTGTAACTTTATCTAATTCTTCCTAGGGGTGACAATTTTTGACCCGACACGAAAACACGACCCGAACCGAACACGAAAAAATCAGGTTAGGGTTGGGTAGTTTCGGGTTCGGGTCGAAATCGGGTCGACCCATTTGACCCAATTAATAAACAGGTCGGGTTCGGGTCAACCTGAAATGACCCGATTACAACCCGCGAACCCGTTTATAAATAATTATAAATTTAAACTAAAATTACAAATTTAAAAAAATTAAAAACCCTAAACATAGAGATATGTTATGCTATTGATTGCAATGTTGCTATGACTTATCATTTATGATATGAATTTTCAATTTGTGTAGATAAATGATTAAATGTTATTTTTAATTTTTAATTAAATATACAAATTTTATTTAATGAATTCAGGTCATATTCGGGTCAAACGGGTCAAACAGATTAAACGGGTCAAACGGGTCGAACGGGTTAAACGGGTTAAACGGGTCAAACGGGTTAAACGGGTCAAACGGGTCGGGTTCGGGTCAAGTGCAAATAAACAGATCAGGTTCAGGTTGAATATTTTGACCCGAAATAATAATCAGGTCGGGTTCAGGTTGTCATTTGCCAACCCGCCAACCTGTCAACCCGAACCTGTCAACCCGAACCCGAACCGAATTGCCACCCCTAATTCTTCCACAATATCTATAGGAATTTGAGCATTTTTCTCGGATACACGGTCTCCACCAAAGATAATAAAAAATTTCTCATAGTAAGACAATATGACTTGCATCTAAATTGTTGTGCATTTTCATGAGTCTATTAAAAAAAATCATATTACCAACTAAACAAAAGGAAATAAAAATAAAATATTTTAATAATAAAATAAATTACCTTAAGATATTCGTCCCACACGATTTTCTCAACCGTAACATATTTTTTTCTGAGTTCCAACCAAAATCGCTACTATCAACTCCATACAACATGTCATGCACAACATTGTGGAGTTTTTGGAAACTTCTTAACTTTGATTTAATGTGTAATTTTGTCTTAATTCCATGTCCAAACAAGCAAACCTCAAGTATTTATTGTAATTTTTGTTTATGTCCTAGCCTAAAATCTTTCTCATTCTTGTTCTAAGCTCTTCGACCTTATTTAATTGCATCAATACTTCGATAAGTGTAACATCTGTTTTTAGTAGAAAATAGCTAAAAGTCAAAAGTCCTAAAAGCTGGAGTATGACTGCCTAAAAGGCTAGCATAAGTTACAGAAATAGGTAAAAGTAAAAAATCCCATGCCTATAGAAATTGCTCGCATGTTGATCAGTGCCTCATTTGAAGCCATATTTTGCAAATTGAAATGCCTAATGCTAGATGGTATGTTTTCAATAGTTGAATTGAATGTGATTGTAAGATGGCAATAACAAGGAATTGCCGCACTTGGCAGAAACAAGCAATCTAATTTGTTAGCAAATTATATTTAGAACTGCAATTGAAAGTAAAAATGACCTGATGATCGAATTGATCAAAGGTTGGCAGATTCAATTCCAAATAATTTTCATTCTAAACAAAAGAATATTGCAATTCAACATAATCAACATAAGCTAAAACACAAAATTGAAAATTGCAAGACATGTCATGTGTAAATTACAAAGACATAAAATAAAGACAGTGGCTTCGCCTATTTACAAAAATCTAATAATTCAATAAGAATTATATAAATGATCTTATCTAGATGTTTTTCATTCATTAAACATGCTATTAGTCAAATTATCTCGGCAATCACTAAATTCACTCGAAGTCTTAATAGTTAACACCACGTTTTCATAAATTTCATCAACTCTATCTTGTTAACTATCCAACATTCTCTCCAACCTTATTTTTGCAAGATTCCTAAACATTTCTCTCCTTATAAAATTGTGAAGAAGGCAATATGTCATAGTAATTCAATTTTGAGTTCGGATTGGATAATAAACAGGACTAAGTAGTGGCCAACGTATTTTAAGTAGCTGAAAGCATCTTTCTATCACATTCTAAAAGCTGAATGCTTCATATTGAAGAACTCTTGAGGACTTGTAGGTCCTGGCCTTCTTTCTATTCATTTAAATGATATCTTTGCCCCTATATAGAGATAAAAAGCCTTCACAGTTTGTGTAACAGGCATCGACAAGGTAATAATATCCTATAAATTGAATAAATGTATTAAAATATATCACAAACTCAAAACACAGTAGGGTAGTTAGGAAATTTTGAAAAATTAATTAGCACAGCATGTGAGACTTTTAATCCATTTTTACTAGTGATTGCATCTCGTAGTACTCTACTATTTGCTGTTGAACCATCCTATCCACACAACACATATGTAAACTGCATATCTTGGGAACAAGCAACAAGCACATTAGTAGCAATTTCATCCTTTCTTATTCGATATCTAGGTCTATCCTCTGCTGGTACTTTAACTTTAATGCGTGTCCCATTGAAAGCTCTGAAACAATTCTAAAAGAACAACCAAAAGAAAATAAGAAAAAGAAAATCCTAAATCCTAACTTAAAAAACAAATGCAATAATGACTTTAAACTATTTCCATCTCGATCTATTGAGTTTGGTGCAATTGACTCTGGATTTTCGAAAAATATATTTTGTAAACTAATAACAACATTCAAAATCAGGAAAAATACCTACTAATTATTTCACCAGACCTTTTGAATAAAATTGTATAGTTCTATTCTTGACATGATGAACTAATAAATGTAATGACATTGCTACTTGCTCATCTACCTCCATATATCTTGTTCCTTTTAGCCTCCCTTCACTTTCGAGGTTACAATACAACTTTGTAAAACTACTCCTATTCATTTTTAGTTGTGTTATGCAAGTATTATTACTGTCATATGCTAAATTATATATCATCCCTCTCCTAGCAAAAATATCATTCACGTATTGTCTTTTCAAGCAATACGATCTATTACGCCATTCCACTAAAATATAACATATTTGAATAAACCAATTCACTATATTCAAGATCTGCAACTAATACACTAACACAACTAGTGTCCATTTTCTCATTATATTACTTCTTTTTAAACTAAGACGAGTTATGGTTGCAAAATAAATAAGATTAATAAATGAAAAAGTTGAGCTCAACAAGATGCTTATTTTGATAAAAACATATAGCACATTTTGCAACTAAAAAAAATACATGCATTCAAGACATTAAATTGAGAAAATAAAGAAAACTCCTCTAGAATGAAAATCGAATTGAGAAAACGAAGAAAACCCGATCATCTTACAAACCATTCATGATGTTGATCAATGCATGACAAAAAAAAGAATATTACACATTGAAAAATATTATATGGGAAAAATCCTAAATCCTAAACCCAAAGAAACCTGATTTTCAACTATCTCAAATGGCGCAAACCCTAAAATTGCAAATTTCACCAAAAATGCATCTCTAAACCCTAGGATTTAGGGTCTCCATACACCTAAACAAAAGCATATATTTATTTTCCAAATGTTCCGCACAATGAAGAAATTAAAAAGCATCGACTAAGAAAATTTGGTGAAGGTGATGCTAAGCGCCAGATGCTGATAGAGGCGGTGGATCAAACTCTTGGCTAGACTTTTAATGGGAAGGAGGTGGAGCACTAATGGGATTGTGGTGCATGCATCTAGTGATCTAGACAGAGGTATGATACCTTCGATGAGGGAGATAGTGCTAGCTCTCAACTTCGAGGGCCTGGTTTGAATGAAAGAACGAGAGATAAGAAGATATATTTGATATTTAAATTTTAGTTAAATATTGGGTTTGAAATATAATTGGTCTACATATTATTCGTCTTATAATTTAAATTATAAAATTTTATTATCTTTTATAATTCATATTACATTATATTATAATTTTAAAATTATACCAAATAAAATAATTAATCTTGTAATATAATCTTGATGATTCCGTTAATTTGAAATATGATTTTGATTTTTATCCTATTTTTTTTAATTTATGCTAGAGATCTATATCATTTATTATATATATATATATATTTTTAAAAAATATTTTTGATTTGTTTTCTTTTTGAAAATGTATAATTCATTAATTCATATAGTAGTTTTTTACTAAAATTATTATATGAGTATGTTTAGATGCTTGTTAAACCTATTGATTTAAACATTTTAGTGTACTTAATTATTTATGTGTATTTATAGTAAAACATTTTGAACGAGTCGTTCTTTAATCACCCTTTTATAATTTAATTCAAAACTAAAACTTCTTTAGATCAATTTAAAATCAAACTAAAATTTTTAGTTCAATCACCATTTAGCTTTATTTTATTCAATTTAAAGCGATTAGTTCAAATAATAACTGAATATTATAAAAACCCAACACAGGCAGGTTTAATTCAATTTAGCAGTTTATATAAGCGTAAATCAAAACTAAACTGGGTTGGCCATCCAACTTATCACCCAGACATTCATGGTTTAATCTCCAACTATAATATATTTATAGAAATTTTTTCTCCAAATGAGGGATACAATCAAAGGATGCTGGGCTTCTAGGCTGGTCGCTACATGCACTTTCTGATTTACCCTGATAGCCGGTGGAAAACTTTCGTGGGGTCGGACTGGTCAACCCAGAGATAGTCAATGAGGCTAACTGGAATTATCATTTTTTTTGTCCTCGAGGCTATGGTGCCGCGGTAGGACATCTAGGTTGTCATCCAAGCACCCATGGTTTGAACCCTAACTATGATGTATTTGTAGGAATTTTTTCTCTAAATGGGATGTATAACTTTGCCGCGGGGCGCACCCAAAGGATGCTGAGCTTCTGGGATGGCAGCTGCGTGCGTTTTTCGATTTATCCTGGTGGTCGGTGGAAAACTTCCGTGAGACTGGGCCGGTCACTCTTAGGGATAGTCAATGAGACTAATTGAGATTATCATTTTTTTTTACCAAAATAATTTTTTCATTTTATATTTTGTCTCGAGGGCTATGATGCCGCAGTAAGACATCCAGGTTGTCACCCATGCACTCGTCGTTCGAACCCCAATGACGTATTTTAAGAAATTTTTTCTCCAAATGGAGGGTGCAATCAAAAGATGTTCGATGCTGGGTTTCTCAATTTATTCTAGTGGCCGGTAGAAAAAGATTGTTCGATGTTAGACTTTTCGATTTATTCTAGTGACCGGTAGAAAAAGATTAAGTCGGCCATCTATGAGATAATCAATGGAATTATTATTTATTTTTAAAATCAAAACTAAATTGAAAATCAATAAATTTACCTAGCAATCAATTAAATTAATAAATTAAAATTATTAATTTGAATTTGATGTGGTGAGAATCTCCCCTGCTGCCCTGCACCCCCTTTTATGCCGCAACACTTTAATAAGGGTTCGCACTGATAAAGCTTCCCGTCTTCCACAGTCATGCTATCCTCCTATATACTCTTGGTTCGTGGCTTCATGTTCTTTTTGGATCTTTAGTGCCGTTTACGATTTGTTGCACATCCGAGCTGTTGACCTGGCTAGCAAAGCTAACATCGGTGAGCAGTGGTTGGCATTGTCAGCTTTACCTAGACCCGACCCCGAGCCGGGTTTGGCCCGGACCCCGCCCGGGCCCGTAACTGAGTCAACGGGCTCGGTTACGAGCCGGTTGCCCGTTGACCCGGTTCGTCGGTTCGAACCGGAACCGGCTCGGCAAGTTGTCGGGCCGGTTCTGGTTCATTCACTGTAAAACCCGTGAACCGCCGGTTAATCGGTGGGTTGAACCGGCGGTTCAGTCGCAATTTTTTTTTCCCTTAAACGGCTTGAACCGCCGGTTAACCGGCGGTTCATAGCCGTTGGAACCGCTGGTTCGTAGCCGTTGGGATGATTTTTTAAGTATTTTTTTTTCAACAATTAGGATCATTTGACTGTTTTTTGATCAATGACTATGATTTAGTATCCGTTACTATCAAAATTCTATAAATAGAGAACTCATTTCATCATTTTTCACAAACATCTTCTCTACTCTTAATTTCATTTTCGTATTCTCTAATCTCTACACGCTTTCGTTTCCAATTTTCAATTACAATGGAAGGAGGCCGCGGAGGTGCATCATCTCAAGCTCAGAAGGGAAAGCAAATAATGAATCCGCGGGAGGAGGACCCCAATATTTTCAATCCACCGATGATGAGATCAAGCATCTTCCGAATCCGACACCCGAAACATAAGGAAGTACCGATGCAATTACTTCTAAGGTTCGGGAACTTCCTCCTCTAAAGGTTTCTATTTTCACTAAACATTTTGAGAAGGTCACTCTTCCGTCGGGAGAAATGTGTGCAAAATGTAAGCACTGCAATGCTTCCTACAAATTCCAAGCCAGCGGCGGCTATGGGTCATTGAAACGACATGTAGAAACGAAGCACCCGACGGAATATGGACTCGACCGTTCTCAAACACAATTATCAAGATTTTCTTCAACTAGCGGTAGTACCGATTCCGGTTTATTTTTATATTCAGATAATAAATTAAGAGAATCATTAGCTAAATTTGTTTCCGTAGAACATCTTTCTTTTAGTTTTGGATCTAAATGCACATTTGAAGATTTTTGTAAAGAATCTCTTAATTCATGTGCTAAACGTGTTCCTAGGACTGCACTTACTCGTACAATTAAAAAATTAGTAAAGTAAGGAAAAAAGAATTTAATTGATGAATTTAGTAAATTAGATAATAAAGTTTCTTTATGTTCCGATATTTGGAGTGATCATTGGCAAACACATTCGTATATGGGTGTGACTTGCCATTGGATCGATAACTCTTGGAACTTCCAAAAAAGATTATTAGCTTATAGAGTTTTTGATGAATCACATAATGCTTATAATATCACACAATTATTATGTTTAATTTTAGAAGAATATGGTTTAACTCATAAAATATTTTCAATATCATTAGATAATGCTAGTTCCAATACCGCTTGTATAAATGATCTAAAATTTGTTTGTCAACCTATTATTGACGGTTTATTTTTTCATATTCGTTGTGTATGCCATGTTTTAAATTTATGTATTCAAGATAGTTTAAAAATTTTAAAAAGTTATATTAAACCAATTAGAATTGCAATTTCTTATTTATGGTCTCATCCATCTATAATGAAACAATGGGGTAGGTTTTGTAAAATTAATGGAATGAGACCTAAAATATTTCCACATGATATACCAACACGTTGGAATTCAACATACCAATTATTACAAGATTTATTTCAATATAAAGAATTATTATGTTCATTTTGTGCACAAAATACTAATACTTATATATATTTATTTTCACAATAATGGAATATTTGTAGTAGTATTTGTGAAATTTTAAAAGTATTTAATGATGCAACCGAACAACTTTCCGGTATTTATTACCCCACTGCTCAATTAATTTTAGAAATTTTTTTCTAATATATTATTAGTTTTAAATGAACATATTAATAATGAATCTTTATCTCCTTGCATCTTAGCTATGAAAAATAAATGGGAAAAATATTTTTATTTAATTCCTGAAAATTTATTTAATTGTATTCGCTTTAGATCCTAGATTTAAATTAGAAGTTTTACAAGAAATGTTAACTTTATATTATGACGCTTTAATTCTAATTAAAGATTCTTCTTCCCCTGATCCAGTTAATATTATATATAATATTAGAATTTATTTATATGATATTTATAATCAATATTATGCAAAATATGGAACGCAAACTAATATTTCTGAAATACAACAAACTACTAGTAGTAATTTAAAACTTACAAAAGCACAACTCTTATTAAAAGAACGGACAAAATGTCCACGAGGATCCTCAAATTCTACACAGGAACTTGAGAATTATTTTACGACTTCATTTGATTTTAATGAAGCAGGTAGCGAAAATTTCAATATCTTAAAGTGGTGGTCACAGAAGGCTCAAAGCTTTCCCGTCCTCTCCGTGATCGCCAAAGAAATATTAGTTTGTCCAGTGTCAACTGTTGCTGTGGAGCAGACGTTCAGTGCCGGCGGCAACATATTAGATGAACGACGATCAACTTTATCTCCTGACTCATTAGAAGCCCAAGCATTACTGGACGATTGGACCAGAGTGGAGAAAAGAATCCAAGGGATGCAACT
This sequence comes from Zingiber officinale, assembly GCF_018446385.1. Taxonomy (NCBI): domain Eukaryota; kingdom Viridiplantae; phylum Streptophyta; class Magnoliopsida; order Zingiberales; family Zingiberaceae; genus Zingiber; species Zingiber officinale. Next base: position 145,526,095 of record NC_055988.1, read on the forward strand.
TTCAGATGACGAAGTTGAAGATTTTGATACTGAAGGAACAAATACAACAGGAACAGGAAATGGAAGTGAGTGAAAATGTAAAAGGATAAAAATGTAAAAGAACTACGTGGGCTTTGATTCCCCTAAAGGGATACGTAGGCAACTTAAATAAGTGCAAGCCCTTTTTTCCAATAAATTTTATTTTCTAATTTCTAATTTGTAATTTGTAATATTTAATATTTAATTTTTTAACATAATAATCTTGAACCGTGGCGAACCGTGATGAACCGTGAACCGAACCGTGAACCGACAGTTCTAAACCGTGAACCGTAGCCGTCTTGAGCGGTTAAGGTTAAGGGTCGACCTGTCTGGAACCATCGAACCGGCGGTTCTGAACCGTCGAACCGTCATTTCCGAACCGTGGTCAGGTTTAGCTTTACCCGTCTGATACTTAAGTTAACAACAAGCTGAACAAAAAAGGTGTCTCCCTCAATGAGAGGGTTTGAGCTGTAAAAGAAGGGTCTGTAAGTACCCCAGAGTAGTTTTGATATGATCAACTAAGTTCATTTAGATCCTGTGGTATTTTGATCGTTGTGTCTAAGTGTGCAGGAGCTTAGGATACAAGAAGTCGAGTGGAAGACACAGTTAGTGAGAAGGATGACACGGGAAATGAGCTGACAGACTCGGTGCATCCAAGGGACGAAATGCTGTGGAAGAGTACACTGGTGGATGAAAAGAACGTGCATGGAATTTGAGGAACGAGAAGCCAGGGAGAAAGGCTTCTTGAGGAAAAGGCTAGAGTTGGGTTCGGGTGAGCTCAATTACGGACGATCAGAGCATCACCCAAGCGAGCGGAGCAAAAGTGATTAACAAGGAAAACTAACCATTTTCGAATAAACAGTGTCAAAGACGTCTTCAAAAGGCTTGGAAGACACATTCCATGAACAGTATGGAGACGCCTTCTAAAGGCTTGGAAGGTGCCTCCCATGAACAGTATGAAGACACCTTCAAAAGGCTTGGAAGGCACCTTCAGTAAACAGTACCAGCCTAAAGTAACCGTTTGTTGCCGTTGAATTGTGGATAAAATTTTATCCACTTGAAGGCGCCTTGAACCCTTTTGAAGGCGCCTTCCACCCATGGATAGGATTTTCTCGGAGCTATAAAAAGACCCTTGGGCCTAGGAAATATTCAACAACTTCTGTATTAAGTTCCTAGCAACTTTCTGACCTTTCAAAGAGTGTAAGAGGCTTCTCCACCTTCATCAAAGGAGATATTTTTAGTGGAGCTTTACAACCATCTTGGATTAATAACCACCTAGGTTGTAACCAAGTAAAAGTCATAGTCTCTTATTTATTTCCCTTTTTAAGTTGTTATTTTCTTTATTGTTGTTGCTTAATTAGAATTGTGCTACTAATCCAAGTCCAAAGAACGATAAAGGTTTATTTTATTTTTAATAGGCAATTCACCCCCCTCTTGTCAGCCCCGCTGCGCCAACAAGTGGTATCAGAGTCTAACCACCTCAGAAGGACTAACCGCTGACTGAAGCACCGAAACGATGGCCGGATCGACGACCTTCCCACCGAAGTTTGAGGGAGAATTTGTGTCTTGGAAAAAATGCATGGAGATATTTTTCAAAACTGATTTTGAAATACTGTTAATCATTAAATATGATTTTGTTCCTCCTAAAGACTCCCAAGAAAATGAAAAGAAAGAACATCAATGAACCAAGAAGGAGCAAGTAGACTTCGTGGTAAACGGAAGAGCCAAGTTCCACTTACTCAGTGTACTTCCACCCTAGGAAGTAAATCGGATTAGAGATTACGACTCAGGAAAGGAACTTTGGGAAAAGTTCCTGGAGCTGCACGAAGGAACTTCCGAAGCAAAGCTCATGAGATGGTACCTACTCGGAACCAGCTGACAAACCTCCAGATGGAAGAAGGTGAAACGGTCGCACATCTGTACTCGAGGATCAAAGAACTCATTATTGGACTAACAAATTTCGGAGAAAAGGTAAGGAACCGAGATTCATTAAGGTACGTTTTAAATGCATTTCCTAGGACACTTAAGTGGACCTCTATAGTTGACTCGTTTTATATATCTAAAGACCTCGAAGTCAGTTCATTAGAAAATCTTTTTTCCACATTTGAACTCCACGAATCTAGATGTGCAAAGATGAAAAGGGAGCCATGTCAGAACATTTCCTAAAGGTAAGAACGGACGATCCAGACTCCAAAGCATCATTTGATGAAGACGAAATGACTCTAATGGTAAGAAAATTTAGTAAATTTATTAAATCTAATAAATTTAATAAGTCACAGGCAAATAAGCACTTTCGGAGCAAGAGAAATGTTCGATGCTACAACTGCCAAGGGGAAGGGCACATCAAAGAAGACTGCTCAGAATTAAAGAAAAAGGAAAAAGACTAGGGAAATATACCAACAAGATCCAAGCATAAGAATTTGAAGGCCACATGGGATGAATCGTTGTCCTCTGAGTTTGAGATCGAAGTTTTCTCTGGACTAGCCTTACTAGTCGACGACAAAGAAGAAGATGAAAGCAGCTCAGAGATGAGCATTGATGAAGGGGGAGGATCATCAGAGGAAAGCTGCGATGAAGGGGGAGCATAAGATCACAAGATAAGTGAGGTATGTGCACTATCTCTAGAACAGTCTTTTAATTTAATCAAAATGTTTTCTAAAAATTTGTTCAAATTAGAAAAAGAAAATATGGATTTAAAAAGAAAATTAGCTAATACATGTCCACTAAAATTGTTTGACAATTTGAAAATAGAAAATGTTAAATTAAAAGAACAAATAGACATGTTCATTTCCAAATTTAAATTTTAGAAATTACATACAACTAAATTGGTATATAAGGAACCATAGGGGTCAAATTAGGAAAATCCCTAAAAATTATGTTCCACCAAAATTCTTAATAAATCCAGTAGGTAGGAACCTATATTGGGTTCCAATTTTTTTTTTTGATTAAATTCTCAAATCTTTTTGGTTTAACTAAAAAAATATTTTTTTGTTGGAAATTTTTACCGTGCTATCTGATAATTTGATCTACTAACAGAAAATTAGTTCAAAATTTTTCTTATTTTTTTTTGAATATTTGTTTAACAAAAAAAATTATTATGTTGTTCGATTTAAAAAATATTTTGTAGAGTAGAGTTAATTTTACAAAACTTATTTTTCTATGAAATAATATCATCTTCTTTAACAATAAAAAAAAATTTGAAATTTTTTTTTACCGTTGGATAATTTTCTATGAATTTATTAACGAATATGATATTTTTCATATTAAAAATATTTTTCTAACTTATCTTTAAAATCATTTATTTTTTTAGTATAAAGCATAATGTCTTCTGTCATAACAAAATTTTTTGACATTTTTCAAATTTTATCAATTTATTATGAATTATTTTACAAAAAGTTAGTTTTTAATATTAAAAATTTAGAGAAATAGAAATTGAGAACTTTGATTTTTTTTATTATTAGATAATCTGTTTACCATATTTAAGAAAAATTTACAAAATTTTCAAAAGTGAAAAATTATTTTTGGGTGAATTATTTTTGAAAATTAGCTACTTTACTAAAATAAATTATTTCTGTTAAACTGAATAATATCCTTCTATAAAATTTTTTCTACTAGTCTACCTTACTCTGCTTAAATTTGACACAAATTTTCAAGATTTTTTGAAATAAAAAAGTAATTAATAAATTATATTTTGTCAAAACAGATGTTTAGTTATTAAAACTAGAATATATTTGAAAATTAATATGAAAATACTTACATACTAGTAATATTAGTAATGTACTCCTTTTTTTTTTCAAATTTATTTATCTATTTATTGTATTTTTTCTTTTTTTTTTGTATGTGATCAAAAGGGGAGAGATAAGTATAAGTTAAGGGAGAGTAGGGGGAGTTAGAATATTTTTCTTTTGCAAATCGTTAATTCATTGAATCTACAATGGACTTTACTTATAATATTGCAATTTCTTTATGTTTAACCCTAACTTTAACTTGTGTTGATGCATATCAAAAAGGGGGAGATTATAAGTACCGTAGGGTAGTTTTGATGTGATTAACCAAGTTCAGTTAGATCCTGTGGTATTTTGATCCTTGTGTCTAAGTGTGCAGGAGATTAGGAACATAAAAAGTCGAGCCGAAGACGCAGCTAGCGTGAAGGATGGCACGGGAAAGGAGCTGACAGGTTCGGTGCATCCGAGGGACGAAATGCTATGGAAGAGTACATCGGTGGACGAGAAGAACGTGCGTCACATTCGAGGGACGAGAAGTCGGGGAGGAAGGCTGCTTGAGGAAAATACTGGAGGTGGGTTTGGGTGAGCTCAATTATGGACGATCAGAGCATCGCCCAAGCGAGCGGAGCAAAAAATGGTTAAAAAGGGAAGCTAACCATTTTCGGATGAACAATGTCAAAGGGACCTTCAAAAGGCTTGGAAGACGCATTCCATGAATAGTACGAAGGCACCTTCAAAAGGCTTGGAAGACGTCTTTCATGAACAGTATGAAGGCGCCTTCAAAAGGCTTGGAAGGCGCCTTTAGTGAACTGTACCAACCTAAAGTAACCGTTTGTTTCCGTTGAATTATGGATAAAACTTTATCCACTTGAAGGTGCCTTGAACCCTTTTGAAGGTGCCTTCCACCCACAGATAGGATTTTCTTGGAGCTATAAAAATGCCCTTGGAGCTAGGACATATTCAACAACTTCTGTATTAACTTCGCAACTTTCTGAGCTTTTCAAAGAGTGTAAGAGGCTTCTCCACCTTCATCAAAGGAGATATTTTTAGTAGAGCTTTACAACCGCCTTGGATTAATAACCACCTAGGTTGTAACCAAGTAAAAGTCGTAGTCTCTTACTTATTTCCCTTTTTTATGTTATTAATTTTCTTTATTGTGGTTGCTTAATTAGAATTGTGCTACTAATCCAAGTCTAAAGAACGAGAAATGTTTGTTTTATTTTTAATAGGCAATTCACCCTCCTTCTTGTTGGCTCCGCCGCGCCAACATAGCCTTCAACGAGGAAGATGTTATATCTGAGAGATATCCTCTAATGATTGTACTATTTATTGGATAAATTAAGATTTACTATTTGAATATACATATTTAATGTATGTGATTAGATCTTAAACTCACTTATTGAATATACGCAATACGATTCATAGTATGAGAGGACTTATGATTGGATCACAACTAGTGACCATATCTACATGTGTAATTATGAATGTATTAAAAATTTTCCTAGTCAACGAATTGATGTATTCAGACATTATTGATTCTGTGAGATTAACATTGGTTATACTCCTAGGTCTAATTAAGTAGTTTATCCTCATTGACTGGAGACATTGGGATACTGAGAGTTAAATGTCGATGCTAGTTATAGTAATTAGTTCATTTGAGTGATATATTGTAAGACTTCATATGGTTCTTTACATATATGAATATGTCAATAAAGCTCTTACTGTAGCTTAAGTGTGAGTTTCCTTCGACTTGAGTTATTCAAGTTATCTTGGTCATGAAAACTTATACTTTGACATTCTAAACAAGCATCTCGTTGGAGGCGTGACCTCGAGATGTTTGGGTATATATAAGTCAAAGTATATGAAGGTGTTTGGATAGCCATAGAGAATTCACCACTCTTTACTAGAAGACGTATATCCTATGACCACTTGTCAGAATTGTTACTCAAAGTCTTTAGTTAAAGCATCATATGTTAAGAGTATGGTACTCTTGGACACATGTCTGAGTAATTTAAATTCACAGAATGAAAAAGTATTACCTGCGCTAAGTGTGACATAGTCAGTTTTGTTAGGATCGGTTGAGCTAGAGGGGGGGGGGGGGGGGGGAATGGCTCACTTCGTTTTCTTGATCAATCCAATCTTTCGCAGCGGACACTTGAAAGCAATGCTAACTTTTGTATTTACTTGGTATCCACCTCCTCAAGGAGGTGACTAATCCAAGGATCCACACCACCGTCACCCTTCCACTATCAAACTTCTCCTTCTCGGACTAACACCGAAGGTGGAGAAACCTTACAAGACTTACAAGCCTCCCTTTCTAAGAGAAGATATCACACTCACTACAATGAAGAAGAAAGGAAATATTACAAACTTGAAATGCTTCTTCCTTGTCGCGTGAATCTTGAAAACGTGGGGAGATGGAGAGCTTGATCTTTGATTCTTTGAGAGATCTTGAGCACTTCAAAGGTTGATGATCCAAGAGCAATAGAACAGTATTTTTCTTAAGTGTCTTCCTGTTTCTTTTTCTTCAGCATTTTTAAACTTTGAGAAAACTAGCCGTTCTCACATCATCATCGCCGTGGATCGATTGGGACTATATCTGAATCGATTCACAAGTATCTATTGGAAGTCATCGCGTCAAGATCAACGACGTAGATTACTTCACATGAACTTGAATTGATTGGTGTAGTGCTTGAATCGATTCAGACACTTGCTCGTGGAATCCAAAATCGCAGTGCCTCTGTGAATTGATCGGCTGATCGATTGAGTAACCTCAATCGATCGGCTGATTGATTCAGGAGGCTTCTGTGCTTCGCACAGAAGCTTCCTGGATCGATCGCTCGATCAATTGGTTCCCCAATCGATCGGCTGATCGATCCAGAAGCATTCTGTGCTTCGCACAGAAGCTTCCTGGATTGATGACTCGATCGATTGGATTACCCCAATCGATTGGATGATCGATCCAGAAGCACTCTGTGCTTCGCGCAGAAACTTCCCGATCGATTGACTTCCTTCCAATCGATCGGCTGATCGATTCAAAGGCATTCTGCCTCACGACCATATCTAAATCGATTTACCAATCGATTTTTTCTAAGTGAGCTTAACACGCATCCAACCGTCTAACTTGCAGGAACTTCTCTCGCCAAGAATCCGGTCCTCGACTTTCTTGGACTTCTCTTGCCTTGCATCCGATTTTCTGACCTGCAAGGGCTCCTTTGCCAAGAATCCGGTCCTCGACCTTCTTGGACTTCTCTTGCATCCGGTCTTCCGACCTGCAAGAAACTTCTCCTGCAAACTCACAATGCATGTTAGATTCACCGTATTAACCTAAACTTAAACAATTGTCAACACATTGAAACTTCCAGGGCATGATTGCACCAACAAGTTTAGCAGGGATAGATACATAGACTATGTCCTAAGGTAAGTGGGTATAAGATGAGTGAAAAGATAAGACACGACTTACTGTAGTTGCTGTAAGATTCATAAGTGGTTTTGGAGTCAACCATATGATTTTTTTAGTCAATTGAGGGTCATGATATACTACTACGTACCACTTAGAATTGATCTAAAATTAATGGCTAATTATGGATGACTAACATAATTGGAAACCTATTGGGTCACACGTAATACAAGTTTATCCAAAGGACTTAAAATGAGTTTGAGAATTGAATTATTAGATCGAGAGAGATTAAGTTTGGTTGAACTAGACGAAGAGAAAATATGGAAAAATATTTATCAAATTGGAAGCACGGATGAGCCACATATTTTGAAGATCGTTTAATTATAAATGAAAATTGGTTTGATTTTAATTAGAAGATGTTTAGTTATTAAACCAAGTTGGTTTGGTTTTGAACCAAACCAAGAGCTTTATGGTTTGAGTTTTGGTTAAGGATTATTGGGTTGGGTTTGCTTATGAAACCCGTGTAAGAAATCTATATAAGATATAGATTTAGACAAGATTAATTAAATTAATCTCGGAGAAAACCTAATCATTAGGTTTGTCTTCCTTCCCCATTGCTCCCTCTCTTGCCGCCAAACACCAACACCAAGAAGAAGGGTTCTCCTTGGTTCATCAACCCCTCACCTCCAGCCAACTCCACCCCTCAAGCCAGCACATCCCCGCCTGCCAGTAGGAGTCCTTGGGACAGTAGCTTTGGCCGGTCATCACCATTCCAAGCAATAAGAATCGGTAGATAGAATCTGTCTGCCGGTGCCACAGCCCCTTTCCAGCCTCCTCCGACCTTCATTTCGGCAAGCAAACATTGTTACCAGACTACCAAAGCCTCGGGGTACCTCATACCTCTTCGACTATAAAATAAGGATGTCGAACAGTGAAGAAAAAGGCACGAACAACCCCATTTTCCGGCTAGACAACAACCCTCTTGTTCATTTGCTCTCTCCATTTGGCATCGTCTGGTTACGTACGCCACCGACCACCAAACTCCATCTTCACACACAAGGCTAGTAGCTTTCACAAAGATGAAACTTGTGACTTTTGAAGCCATCTTGAAGAGTTCTCTATGTGGGTATGAATAGAGGCGAGACTTTCGAGTGTCGTTTGGTTGATGCCCTTTCCACTCCCTGTCATCCATCAAGTATACTTAGAATAAATTTATTTCCTTAAATTTTTTATATTGCGATCATGTTTGCACGAGATGTATCCTTATATGCACGTGGTGTGCGTATTATAATAAATTAGAATTATTATTGTTTTCAATTTCGCTGCGCATGTTTGTGAAATATATTTTAAGCATGCACCCGTGTTGGGCTACCCAATAGAAGGGCCTTATCCAGTTGTGGGTTACCTCCTCCTAGACTTACCTGGAGTTCATTCCTCTAAGGCTCCTCATTACCTAGGATTATCTCCTTCTAGGATTTTCCTTTGCTTAGAGTTTATGTTGGTGCAGGGAGCACCAGAGAATCGAACATGAGTTCTGATTATGGTAAAGGGTTCAAAAGTTAATATGTCTTGTGATCTAACAATTGTGATTGAGCTTGCAAAAAAGTCCTAAATGTTCTTAGATAGAAGTCCTAGTGGATTCTAGGCAAGTAGAAAATCCTAGGGGGAGATAAGCCTAGGTCCTAAGGGATGGTAACCCTAACTTATGGGAAGTCCTAGCTGTGGTTAGGCAACGAAATCCTCGTCTGGGGGACTGGGTAAAGTCTTAGCAGGGCAAGGATATCAGGTAAAATTCTAGAGTTGAGAACTCTAGGTGAAAATCCTGGGGGTCACGGATACTAGGTGAAAGACTGGACGGGTCAGGAATTAGACGTCCAACGGAAAAGTCCTGAAGTCTGGGATGTTGAGAAAAAGTCTAGATGGTCTGGAGGACTAGTTTGGAAAAAGATAAGCTCTCTTGAGAGGAGTAAGTGAGGATGTGTTCTCCGAAGAGAAAACAGTAGGCGTCAGTCAGACCTAGAGTTTCAGCATAACTCAAAGTAAGGGCCGAACAGTCCGAAAACTATCAAAAATTATCTTTACATGTTATTTGCTTTTTATTCTAACTCTATTTTATAGAAATACTAACACTTTGTAGGTTAGAATTTTGGCTTGTTTGGTCGACTGAACTCTCAAGTAACAAGATCAGATAAGCAGTGACTTGATCGAATTCGACCAAGAGATCGGTCGACTGAACCTCTGGTTCAGTCGATCGAAAGGTTCAATCGACCGATCAGTGGATAAGCAGCGACTTGAGCGGACCAGGTTGATCATATTGGGTTGATTGGATCAGATAAACCAACTAGGATAACGGGATCGGTTGATTGAATGGCAGGATCGGTCGACCGAACGAAGGCTTTATTCAAAGCCATAGTATCAAAGCCGTAGTATTTGGACAGGAAGCTGGGCAGATGCAGAAGGTTCGGTGGACCGATCAGGGAGGATCGGTCGATCAATCAGCGTCGAGTTAAAGACCGATCCTGAGATCAATGGATCTGGATCAGGTCTAGCTCAGCTATAAAATAAGGTTTGACCAGCAGACTCAGAGACAGACATTCAGACATCATTCAGAACTACTTCAGCTCTTGTGCGCTGCTCTGGAATGATTTGACAATGCCCAAATGCTACTCCGACAATTGATGAGCGGCTATTAATTCTATTATTGTCAGTAACTTGTTTTTATTGCTATTATTCTTCAAGTTTGTAATCATTGTTCGAATTATCAGTGATTACCCAACGAAAGTCATCAACGATTGCAGGCCTTGGAGTAGGAGTTGTTAAAGACTCCGGACCAAGTCAAACTCTACCTTATTAGTATTGCTTTTGCTTTCTTTTGTTCATTTCGCTGCATTTTACTCAAAAGTTTTTAAACGAATGTGAAAGCCACGAGCTCTATTCACCCCCCTATCATGTCTCGATCCAACAGTTTATTCCTGTTAGGACCCTTGACGACCGGCTTGAGGGAATGAATTGCTTGAAAAAGAAAATAATATCTTTCTCGTCTAATGATAAATTAAAATAACGACTAGAAAGAAGAGGCAGAAGGTTTACTTGATTACAACCTAGATGGTTATTAATCCAAGGTAAGTGAAAGCGCAATAAAAATCTCCTTTGTTGAAGGTGGAGAAGCCTCTTACACTCATTGAAAAGTTCAGACAGTTGCTAGGAAATGATTACAAGAGTTGATATATATTTCTTAGGTCCAGGGGTCTTTTTATAGCCCCTAGGAAACTTTATCTGATGTTGGAAGGTGCCTCCAACAAGCTGGAAGGCACCTCTAGTAAGGTAATTATGGATAAAACCTTATCCTCTTGTAACGACAGAATTTGCCTAGTCAAAGGCGCCTCCTATAGGGCTGGAAGGCGCCTTCGTACTATTCATCTAAGGCACTTTCCAGCCATGGAAGTTGCCTTTCACAGTGAAGGTGCGGAGGTGCGCGGAGGCACCTCGGAGGCGCCTTCAACTCCCTTTGAAGGTGCCTCCAGCAGTATTTCTAGCATTCTTTTTGCTATTTTGCTGGTCTGATCACCTGAGTGATCGTGCCCATCCGGGATAGGGTTCACTCGAATCCATTTCCCAGTCTTCTCCTCGAGCAAGCTTCCACTCTGGCTTCTCGTCCCTCAGAACATCGCACACGTCCTTCTTGTCCACCAGTGTACTCTTCTCAACACCTTGTCGCTCGGATACACCAAGCCCGTCAGCTCCCTTCCCATGCCATCCTTCTCGCTAGCTTCGTCTTCTGCTCGACTTCTTGTGTTCCTAAGCTCTTGCACACTTAGACACAAGGATCAAACATAACAGGACCTAACTTAACCTGGTTGATCACATTAAAACTACCACGAGGTTCCAACAATCTCTCCCTTTTTGATGTGCATCAACCCAGGTTCAAGTTAGGGTAAAAATAATGCAATAAAAGTATTGTAAAGAAATTGCAATAATAACATTTTAGGAACATTAAGTATAATGTTGCAAAATTTAAAATTTTATAATGTTGCAAAATTCAAAATTTACAAAATTCAAAATTTTAAAATCTCCCCCTAAACTTGTACTTATTCCTCCCCCTTTGACCACATAAAAAAAAGGAAAATATCATAATAAGTTAGAAAGTTTGAAATAAATTTTAGGGGGTTTAAAATTTTTTTAATAAAGTCATACTTTGTATTCGACAAAAAAGAGTTTTAAAGAAATCAACTAATCCTAAAAAGATTTTAAAACTTGTTAAATGATTATAACACTAAATCATTTAATAGTTAGTCAATTAAACATTAAATTCAACAATTGACTTCCAGGCTATGGCGAGATACTAGGTCTTCTTGGATCTTGGAACAAAAAACACTTTCTTAGACAAAACCTTTTAAAGAAATTAATATTTAATTTTCTTTCTGATATTTTAACCCTATTTTAAAACTTTTAGTTTAAGCATGACTTTAGAACCCAATATAGTTTTCTATCTACTGGATTAATCAGAAATTTTAGAGGTATATAACTTCTAGGGATCTTTCTAATTTGACCCCTGTGAAATCGTAAATACCAATTTATCCTATCATGATTTCTAATTTTTTATTTTTGAAAGTTACTTAATTTCAAAATGCATGTTCTTTTTCCAAAGGTTCGATTTGCATTTTCAATTTATCATTTTCTAGTTTTAAACTATCTAATTGTCTTTTTAAATCAATGTTCTCTTTTTCTAATTTTACCAAATCCATGGAAAGAATCTTAATGAAATTAAATGACTGCTTGAGAGATAGTACACGTACCTCACTTACCTCATGTTCTGATGCACTCCCTTCATCGCAGCTTTCTTATGATAATTCTCCCCCTTCATCGATACTCATTTCTGAGCTACTTTCATCTTTTTCTTGGTGGTCGACCAGTAGAGCTAGTCCGGAGAAGGCCTCGATCTCGGACTTAGAAGATGATGATTCATCCCATGTGGCGGCCTTCAAGTTCTTGTGCTTTGGTCTATTGCCCTTATCTTTCTCCTTCTTCTTTAGTTTAGGGCATTCTTCTTTGATGTGCCCTTCCCCTTGACAGTTGTAGTATCAAACCTTTCTTGTACTCCGAAGGTGCTTCTTTGCCTATGACTTATTAAATTTATTAGATATAATGTATTTACTAAATTTTCTTACCATTAGAGCCACTTCGTCTCCATCAATTGACTCATCAGAGTTTGGATCATCTGTTTTTGTCTTTAGGGTAATGTTTTGGTTCGATCCTTTTCTTTGTCCTGTATAACAAGATTCATGTAATTCAAAAGTGAAGAAAAGATTTTCTAAAGTACTCACCTCGAGATCTTTGGAGATATAGTAGGAGTCTACTATAGATGTCCATTCCGGTGTTCTCGGAAATGCATTTAAAGCATACCTTAGTGTGTCCCAATTGTTACCATTTCTCTGATGTTTGTTAGGCTGGTGATTAGCTCCTTGATTCTTCCGTGTAGTTGAGCAACTGATTCACCTTCTTTCATTTCGGAGATTGATGATTTGGTTCAGGAGTAGATCCCGTTTTGCGAGTTTGGGTTCGGACATACCTTTGTGTAGTTCTAGGAACTTCTTCCCAAGTTCCTTTACTGATTTGTAAGTGCCAATTCTGTTGACTTCTTGTGGAGGTAGCACACTCAGTAGATGGAATTCGGCTCGTCCATTTGCCACAAAATCTGCTTGCTCCTTTTTGGTCCATTGATACTCTTTATTTTTTGGTGCTACAAATCCATATTTTAATATTAACAATAAATCAAAATTAGTTTTAAAAAAAATACCTCAATGCGTTTCTTCCAAGACTCAAATTATCCCTCGAATTTTGGCGGGTAGATTGTCGGTCCGACCATCCTTTCAGTGCTTCAGTTGGCGGCTAGTCTTTCTGAGGAGGTTGGACTTTGATACCACTTGTTAGGACCCTTGGCGACCGGCTTGAGGGAGTGAATTGCTTGAAAAAGAAAATAATACCTTTCCCATTCTTTTAACTCTAATTAAAAGCAACAATAATGATAAATTACAAGACTATTCTATAAAACACTTTCCTAATTGTCTTCTTAAGTTACTAAATTCAACTTCAGGTAAAGGTTTTGTAAATAAGTCGGCTAGGTTAGATTTTCAGTCAATATAGTTCAGTTCAATATTTCTTTTAGAGACATGATCCCTAACGAAATGATGTTTAACTTCTATGTGTTTTGTTCTAGAGTGATGTATTAGATTTTTAGTTAGATTTATAAAACTTATGTTAGCAATATAGGTTTTCACATTTTTATAATCTAGATTAAAGTCTTTTAAGGTATGAGACATCCATAGTAATTGAGCTACACATTCACCCATTGCTATGTATTCGGCTTCAGTAATAGATAAGGCAACACAATGTTGATTTATACTAAACCAACTAACTAAAGAATGTCTTAGCAGTTGACATCCTCCACTAGTACTCTTTCTATCTAACTTACATCTGGCATAATCTGAATCAGAATAGGCAACTAATTCAAAATGTGAAGATCTAAGGTACCACATTCCTACATTAATGGTTCCTTTTAGATATTTCATTATTCTTTTAACACATGATAGATGAGACTCTTTGGCACATGTTTGATAGTGAGCACACATACTTACTGCAAATAGTATGTCTGGTCTGCTTGCAGTTAAGTATAATAAGCTACCTATCATGCTTCTATAATGTCTTAAATCAACTGATTTACCATTTGGGTCACTATCTAGATTAATGTTACTAGCCATAGGTGTTTTTAATACTTTTGAGTTTTCTAAACCAAATTTTCCAAGTAGATCTTTTGTGTATTTAGTTTGATGCACATAGTTGCCTTTTTTAGTTTGTTTAATTTGAAGTCCTAGGAAATAATTTAACTCTCCAACTAAACTCATTTCAAATTCAGTTTCCATTAAAGTTATAAATTCTTTTAAGAATTTGAATTTGTTGATCCAAACACTATGTCATCAACATAAACCTGGGCTATGAAAATATCAGAATTAAGAGTTTTTATAAAAAGTATAGGGTCAATTTGACTCTCCTTGAACCCTTTTGAATTTAGAAAGATAGACAACCTTTCATACCAAGCCCTAGGCGCTTGTTTTAATCCGTAAAGTGCCTTTTTGAGCTTAAAGACATAGTTAGAGTTTTCTAGATTTTCAAAATCTGGTGGTTGACTTACATATACTTCTTCTTTAATTTGTCCATTTAGGAATGCAGATTTAACATCCATTTGAAATAATTTGAATTCTTTGTATGCTGCATAGGCTAGCAACATCCTAATTGATTCAAGTCTAGCTACTGGGGCATAAGTCTCATCGTAATCCAGTTCTTCGACTACTTGACTAAGCCCTTTGACAACTAGTCGGGCTTTATTCCTTATGATTTCTCCTTGATCATCTAACTTATTCCTAAATACCCATTTGGTGTCAATAATTATTTTTCCTTTTGGTGGAGGTACTAGATCTCAAACCTGATTTCTTTCAAATTGACTTAACTCTTTTTGCATTGCAATTATCCAGTCGAGTTTTGTCAATAAATCAATTACAGTTTTAGGTTCAATTTTAGATATTAGTGCTATTTGACTTAAATTCCTAAAGGCTGATCTAGTTTGAACCCTTAATTCGAGATTACCTATAATTTGTTCAATTGGATGATTAGGGCTTGATTTTATTGTACATGAGTTAGATTTTTCAAACTGTTTAGTTTGTGTTATTTGTTCTTCTTCTTCTTGATTTATAGAACTATGTTGTTTATTAGTTGTTATATTATTTATATTTTCATCAAAAGTTACATTTGTGGTTTCTTCAATTATTAAGGTAGATTTATTGTAAACTCTATAGGCTTTACTTGTAGATGAATAACCAATAAAAACTCCTTGTTGAGTTTTTGAGGTGAATTTTTCTAAGTAATCTTTAAGGTTTAAAATATGTACATTACATCCAAATACTTTAAAATATTTTATGTTTGTAATTTTATTAAAATAGATCTCATAAGATATTTTATTCAGAAATTTATTAATTATTGTTCTATTTTGGATATAACAAGATGTATTAATAGCTTCATCCTAAAAATATTTAGGTAAATCATATTCATTTAACATTGTTCTTGCAGCTTCTTATAAAGTTCTATTTTTACGTTCTATTAGATCATTTTGTTGTGGAGTCTTTGGGCATGAAAATTCATGATGATAACCGTTTTCTAAGCAAAAGTTTATAAAATTTTGATTCTTGAATTCTCCTCCATTATCACTCCTAATTTTCTTAATTTTTATTTCTTTTTTGGTTTCTATTTGTTTGCAGAAATTATTGAATATTTCAAAAGTTTTATATTTATGAGTTAAGAATTTAACTGAAGTGTATTTAGAATAGTCATCTATTATTACTAAGCAATAAAAACTTCCATTTAGTGATTTTATTCCATGAGAGTCGAATAGTCTAAATGTAATAATTCAAGTATTTTATTTGTTTTATTTTGATTAGTTAGTTTATGGGTTGATTTAATTTGTTTTCCTTGTTGACAAGGATTACATATTTTATTTTCAGGATTTCCTAATTTTGGTAGTCCTTTAACTAATCCATTTTTGTTTAATTTTAGTAAATTCCTAATATGGGTGTGAGCTAGTCTTCTATGCCACAACCAAGTTTCTTCATGATGAGTTAGAAAACACTTGGGTAATGTTTTTGGTAGATTAATTGAATAAATATTTGATTGTAATTGAATTTCACCTGTACCAATTACCTTTAGCTTGTCGTTGTTTCCAAATGTAACTGATTCTAGGTTTTTGAACTCGATATTTGTGAATTTGTGTTGATCCCTAGTCATATGTCTGGAGCAGCCACTGTCCAAGATCCATTATCTAGAGCTTTGGATTCCTACACATAACATAGGAGTTGAACCAAAATTTGGTTAAAGGATGTTCAAATTTATGAGTTTGGTTGTTAGGTAGTATTTTAGGTAATGTTAATTAAAGTTAAAAATAATTTTAAGTAATTTTTAATTAAATTTTAATTTAGTTAAATAATTTTAATTAAGTTTTAAAAATAATTTAAAGTTAGTTTTAAAAATAATTTTAAGTTAGTTTTAAAAATAATTTTAATTTAGTTTTAAATAATTTTAATTAAGTTTTTAAAAAATAATTTTAAGTAAGTTTTAAAAACTGTGGTATAAATCACAAAGGTTTCACATAGTAGAGAAATAGGAATCCATTCTCCTACTACCCTTCTTGTCTCCATAGCACATGTGGTATGAATCACATGTTACGATGTTATTTTCTTTACTAAAAAGAGCGCATGTTCTTCTCAAATTTTAACATCGTACAGATTTCGATCTAGACATACCTAATGTCTAATCCTGAATTCAACATATGAATTCTAATCTGGCTTTCAACAGGTTTAGTAAATGGTGGGTTCATTTACTTCGATAATTACATAAATTATCTCATCTTGACACAATTATCAAGGTGACCTTAACTTATAAGTATGTCTCTATTCACAGCTACATAAGCTGTCCCATAAGTAATGATCTTACCTCCATTTATACTCAACAAATAAAGATGATTGCCCATGTGAGTGGACCAATCTCAATCTGCCAACATGCTCATTGAGACTTTAATCCAAAATGTAACAACTTATACACTGAATAGATCATGCCATTTTACAACGTGTTACATTTTACGAAGTCATAAAGACTTTTCATTCTTTGAAATGACTCTTTAGTCAATGGATTAGTATAAGGATCTATAAGTATAGTACGTGTAGGGATATACTCAAGAATTATCATTTTCTTGTCCATAATATCCCTTACAAAATTATACTTAATTTTATATACTTGCCTTTGCTGTGATATTTGAGATCCTCAGCTTGGCCATTACAGTACACTGTAACAGGACTCTCACTATCCTCAGCAATCTTCAAATGCTTTAGGAACCTTTTTCAACTAGACAAATTGTTGCACAACTGATGCGCAAGCCACACAGCTTCCAATGTCGACAAGGCAACATAAGTCTACTTCTTGCTATTCCATGAGATGGCACCACCATTTAGCAAGAAGGTATATGTAACGACCCGACCCTTTGGCCTCTTGGACAGCCCTTGTGGCGGCCTAACTGATGGCCCTTATGTCGTCAGCCCATTTGGCGACCTTTAATGTCGTCGACCGACGACTCTTTGGCCGTGCCGTTACTCACTAGGTCTTTCCACCCCTGGCCAATGGATTTTTGCCTCCCCCAGGATTCGAACTCTAGACCTCCAGGCTTAAGTACTAGAGTTTATGAATCCTGGTAACCAAGTGAGCGGCGCTCACTTGGCTACCAGGATTCATAAACTCTACTACTTAGCCTGGAGGTCTAGAGTTCGAATCCTGGGGAAGGCAAAAATCCACTGCCAGGGGTGGAAAGTCCTAGTGAGTAATGGCACGGCCAAGGGTCATCGGTCAACGACATGAGAGGTCGCCAAATGGGCCGATGACATAAGGGCCGCTAGTTGGGCAGCCACAAGGGCCGCCCAAGAGGCCAAAGGGCCGGGTCGTTATAGTATAGACTGATGAGGATTTTCTGTCATCAATGTCTCCTTCCAAATCTGCATTTGTGTAGCCACTCATGCTCATCTTAGATCATTGAAAAATAGATACATAATATGTTATCCTTTTGAGGTATTTAATTATCCTCTTCATCGCTTTCCAGTGTCTCGATCCTGAGTTTAACTAGAAACGGCTAACTAAGCTAACACTATAGCTTATATCAAGATAAGTACATAGCATAGTGTATATCAAACTACCAATAGAACTGGCATATGGTTTTTCTTCATTTCAGCTATTTCCTCAAGAGTCTTGGGATACATACTTTTGCTTAAAACAGTACCTCTCGCTATAGGCGTCTGTTCGATATTGCAATCTGACATATTGAAATGTTGTAACATCTTAGTGATATAAGCTTCTTGAGACAAACCCAAAAGCCTTTTTGAACGATCTCTAATGATCTTCACTCCTAAGATGTACTCTTCTTCTACCATGTCTATTATGTCAAATTGTGATGAAAGACAGAATTTGACTTCTATCACACACTTTATGTCGCTTCCAGCTATTAGTATATCATTAACATATAATGATAAAATGACAAACTTTCCTTTTTCTTTTCTTAGGTAAGCAAAATGATCCTCATTGATCATTCCAAAATCATAACATAAAATGACTTTATTAAATCTTATGTTCCATTGTCTTGACACTTGCTTTGTCCCATATATAGACTACTCAAGTCTACATACTCTATTCTCTTGACCTTCAGCAACATAACCTTCTGGTTGTACCATATAGATTTCTCCGTCAAGATTACCATTAAGGAAACCTATTTTTACATCAATTTGATGTAATTCCATGTCAAATTGTGCTACTATAACTAGGATGACAGGTATTGACAAAGACTTCACAATTGGGGAGAATGCCTCTTCAAAGTCAATACTCTCCATTTGGGTATATCCTTTTGCAACTAATCGAGCTTTGTATCGATTAATCGATCCATCTTCTTTCTTCTTTATTTTGAGAATCCACTTATTCCCAATAGCCCTTCGACCCGAAGGAAGATCGACTAAATCCCAAACTTGATTCTTTCTCATTGACTACATTTCCTCATCCATTGTAATTTTCCATTTTTCTCTTATTGAGATTCTCAAAGCTTCCTCAACTGTTCGAGGTTCCTCATCATCAACTGGGGAAATCATCAATGCCTCATTCTCAATATCAAACATTCTCTGAGGAATAATCTGACGACTACTTCTTCGTAGGTTAGACTGTTGAGAAACTGACTCATTTAGTGGAAAATTACTTGTAACGCCCAAAAATTCTCAAATTAATTTTTAGAAATATTTTATTATTTTTTCAGAATTTTAGGATATTTTTATGGAATTTTTAGAATAGCCGAAGTAGCAAAATTAAACAAAAACGTAAAATAGCCTAAGCGAGGATCAAACCCGCGACCTATGGGCTCTATGACATATAGGGTGACTTAGTAACCAAGGAGCCCCAGCAGGGGTGTGTTGAAAGAAGAGGAGAGAAATTCTATTTATGATTGAGTTGGGGCATATTAATCACTTAATATAAATAGGGAATTTTAAGTGGGGATTTAGGAGATTTGATCGACAACTTCTTTTATTCCTCACCCTCACCCGACGCCGCCCTCTCTCCTCCTCACCCTCTTGGCGCCCAAGCCCAAGAGAACTAGGGTTCCATCCCTAGGATCGTAGGAGCACCTTCCGACGACGTCTCCAATATGAGGACGCTCCTCTCCGTGAGAAGAACACGTAGACATAAGAAGATCGCCGAAGAGATCTTCTTCTCCGGAAAACCTAGCGAACGGATTGTAAGAAAACTTAGCGCAGGAAGTAAGTAACCCCTCACCTGCAGTATAAGTAGCTAATCGTATGCTTTCATAGTCCTAGTTCACTTTTATGATCTAAGTGCAGCCATATGCAAAGTTAGAGCACACCAGGTGCTCGATAAACTGACTAGTACAGATATATGCTACATTAGGCATTTTAATAGCTCGGTAAAATGTCATAGATGCATTTTTAATAGCATACATAGTCTTGCTTCAGTTATATGGGACTACGGTCCAATGGGTGGGCTCCCATAGTCGCCTCTAGGTTCAGATAACCTAGTTCTAGGTTCAAATAACCTAGTCAGACAAGACAAAATAATTAGATTAAAAATCAATATTTTACTTTATTAGTGGCACTGTACTGGACTCTCAGTTGTCCTTGGGTTGGGCTCCCATAGTCGTCCCTAGGTTTAGATAACCTAGTTACCCTACTAGATTCGGGACTTGCTACCTCGGGCCTAGTTAGGGATGCGCGCATAGCAAGTACAGTTGCCAGGCCCATCAGCAGCATGATTAGTATTTTTATCTATTTATGAAAATAATTTTCAAACTTCACAAACCAGATATGTGAATACAGCTTAGCTTCAATTTAATTTTCTGATAGTTATAACACATAGCCTGGCTTATGTATCGATTTAGTTAGCTTGTTGATACAATGAGTAGTTTTTTTGTTCAGTAATTGTTTAGCATGATTTAATTGTGTATATGACACATTTTAGCATTTTGAGCATGCATTTCAAATAGCATCTTTTAAACGCATGATTCCTTCGAATGCATGTTTTGTGAGGTAGATGGTTCTTACTAAGCTCCCAAGCTTATAGTTTCCCTTTTTCCTTATGCTGCAGATAAAGGTAAAGGGAAGATGGAATAGCGGAGGCTGGAGGGCAATGCGATGTGTGTAAAGGGAACTTGGAATAAAGATTCTTGGTGACTAGCAAGTCTAAAGACTTAGTTTTCTTATAGTGTTACTTTTCCGCACTTTTAGATGTTTAAGTGTCTTGAACTATGGAAATGTGCTTAGATTATTAGTTGTCCTAATATTAGATAACTAACCATGAGTTATGACATACCTAGTAGTGGTATTATGCTTTTATTTGATTTCTGAAGGTCCTGTACGAGTTCGGGTGGGATTTCTGCAGAAATCAGAAACCCAATCGATCAGCCGATCGATTGAGGAGTCCTCAATCGATCAGCCGATTGATTGGAAGAAATCCCCTCGTACAGAATGTCATTGAGTCGATCAGCTGATCGATTGAGGAGCCCTCGATCGATCAGCCGATCGATTAAAACACGACTTCCGCGAACAGAGAGCTGATGAGTCGATCAGGTGATCGATTGGCCATGGATCGATCAGTCGATCCATCGAGAACTTAATTCCCACGAACAGAGAGCTTCTGAATCGATTTTTGAATTGATTGGCCAGACTGGATCGATTAGTCGATCGATCCAGACGAGACTTCCGTGCACAGTAGCACGTTGGATCGACCAGTGGATCGATCAAACCACTCCAATCGATCAGCCGATCGATTGGAAAGTCTGATTTCAACTAGAAGTGTCTGATTTCAGTTTTTGACCAAGTAGGAAGTGTAGGTTCCCTTCTTAGCATTTATACAACTTTAGAAGTGTATTCTAAATATAAATTTCAGACTTTATAGCAAATAGCAGAGAGTTTTAATTAGTTTAGTTTTCCGCACCTTAATATTCAGTTTAGCATGGATGATTGTAACCCCCGACCTTACAGTCTATACGGTAGGAGGCAGGGCGTTACAGAGTGGTATCAGAGCAAGTTCCATATTTCCTCACACACACATCAGCATTGAACCTGCAGCTTCCAAGTAAGAACATCTCTCACTTTATTTATGTTTCTTGCTTTTATGTGTATAGATAACTAAAGCATGTTCATATACGATAACATCTAACATGATAGTAGTAGTTATGCAAATATGATTGTATTAGTTATATATGCCCTTTATTTCCCTAGAAAATGGTACGAGGACACCCAGCTAGAAAGACACTAGCTGCTGAGCCCCAGCATAAGGCAGGCAGCTCAGTGTCTCCCCCAGACCTTGCAGAGGTAGTGACTCAATTACAGAAGTAACTAGCTGAACAACAACAGGAGATAGCCACCCTAAGGGCTAATCAGCAGAACACTCCCACTGTCACTCCAGAACCAAACTTAGCAACCCCAGTAGTGATAGAGGTTCCACCAGTCCAACCTACAGCACTAGTAACCCCAGCAGCAGGGGCAAGGAGAGAAGCCTATCTGATCCAGTGGTAGAAAATCAAGTCCGAGAACTTCTCAGGCACCAATGAACCATGGGATGCTCAAGCCTAGTTCAAAACACTGGAGAGTACGATGGAGCTTCTGGACTGGCCAGAACACGAGAAGGTGAAATGCGCCTCCTTCTGCCTGGCAGGAGACGCATGCATGTGGTGGGAGCGGATCAAGGCAAAGCGCCCGGTGAACCAGATGACATGGGCAGACTTCGAAAGAGAATTCTTTGAGGAGTTCTTTCACATGCGGGTCAAACCGCCACTACGACGAGTTCACTGAATTTCGTCAGGGCAACCTTTCAGTTGAGGAGGTCATGAAGAAATTCAACAGACTGGCTCGTCTATGCCCCGAACTAGTCAGCACTGAAAGAGAACGAGTCCAGTTGATGCTCAAAATGCTAAGGTCGGAAATAGCAATGAACGCGGCCAGCGACGTTTATAGGCCGCAAACTACTGAAGAACTGATAAGTAGTGCTCTGACCACCGAGCATTACCAGAACAGCAGAAGCAAGCCCTCTCAGAGTCGAAAGGCCAAGGAGGCTCGGGTACTCAGAAACACCAGGGCCACAGCTCTAACTGGAAAGGGAACTCCAGTAACAAACGTAAACCAGGGAGTTACCCGAAAGGAGGACCAGCTAGTAAACAACCTAGCTATCCCAAGTGTTCTACTTGTGGGAAATTCCACCCAGGAGTTTGTCGCAAGGGCACACGAGGATGCTTTGAATGTGGTCAGGAAGGGCATATGGCTAAGTAATGTCCGAACAAGACCAGTGTTCCTAGTACGGAGGTAACCCAGCACAGTTACATCAGATGCAGGCTGCTATAGATGGTCCACACATCAGTCAGGGCCGACTAGAAGCCCCCTCAGCCACGATGAACGCGAGGATTTACTCACTCACCAGAGAAGACGTAGCGAATGCCTCAACAGTTGTTACAGGTCAGATTAGTATTTTATAGCAAAGTGCAACTGTCTTATTCGATACTAGGGCAACCCATTCTTATATATCCAGGACATTCGCCGAAAAGTTGGCAATATCTCCAGAGGTACTCAGTGGTCAGTTTCTGACGACACTACCTTCAGGAGAAATCATGACATCCATGCACTGGCTACGAGCAGTGCCAGTCATTATAGCAGACAGAGAGCTTTTTGGTGATCTGATAGTGCTAGATATGGCTGACTATGACGTCATCTTGGGAATGGACTTCCTGATTAAGTACGACGCCTCTATAGAGTGCAGTAAACAGAAAGTTGTATTCTAGCCCGAAGAAAGAGTGCAATTTGGGTACATCGGAGAACCAAAGAGAAAGGCCAAGAAGTTTCTCTCAGCTATGAAAGCATAGAAACTACTGGATTCAGGATGTATAGGATTTCTAGCACATGTAGTCAATACTAGTCAGGACAAGGACCAAAAGCTAGAAGGGGTCTGAGTTGTATGTGACTACCCAACAGTCTTCCCTGAGGAGTTACCAGGCCTAGCACCAGACAGGGAGATTGAATTTGAGATAGAACTCATCCCCGGTACGAATCCCATCTCCAAAGCACCCTACCGCATGGCTCTAGCAGAATTGAAGGAACTTCAGGAGTAACTACAGGAGCTGCTCGACAAGGGCTTCATACGCCCTAGTCACTCACCATGGGGAGCACCTGTATTGTTCGTGAAGAAGAAAGACAGGAGCATGCGCTTGTGTATACTAAACCAAGTCACGATTAAGAACAGGTATCCTCTTCCCAGGATAGATGACCTGTTTGATTAGTTAAAGGGAGCAGCAGTGTTCTCTAAAATAGATCTCAAATCGGGATATCACCAGGTGAAAGTTAAAGAAGGCGATATACCCAAGATAGCTTTTAGGACCAGATACGGACATTATGAGTTCGTAGTCATGCCCTTTGGCATGACAAATGCTCCAGCTACTTTCATGGACCTCATGAACAGAGTATTCAGAGAATACTTAGATAAGTTTGTTATCGTGTTCATCGACGACATCCTTATCTATTCCAGAACTCAGGAAGAACACGCAGAGCACCTGAAGATAGTACTACAGACCCTTTAGCAGAACCAGCTGTACGCCAAGTTCATGAAATGTGAATTCTGGCTTGATTAAGTATCCTTTCTGGGTCACATCATCTCTAAGGATGGTATTATGGTAGACCCTAGTAAGATAGAAGCTGTGAGTAACTGGAGAAGACCTAAGAACGCCAGTGAAATCAGAAGCTTTTTGGGACTAGCAGGCTATTACAGAAAATTTGTAGAGGATTTCTCCAGGATAGCCTCCTCACTAACAGCTCTCACCAGAAAGAACAAAAAATTTCAGTGGACAGAGGACTGTGAGAATAGTTTCATAGAGCTCAAAAGAAGATTGACCAGTGCATCCATTCTGACTCTGCCAGAAAACACAGACAGCTTTGATATTTACAGCGATGCCTCTAAATTAGGACTAGGAGCAGTACTGATGCAAAATGGCAAGGTGATCGCCTACGCCTCCAGAAAACTCAAGGACTATGAGAGGAACTACCCTACTCATGACCTTGAGTTTGCAGCAGTTGTCTTCGCCCTCAAAATTTGGAGACATTACTTGTATGGAGCTCAGTGCAAAGTGTATACAGATCATCAAAGTCTGAAGTATTTCTTCACTCAGAAGGATCTGAATATGCGACAACGTAGATGGCTCGAGCTGGTCAAAGACTATGACATAGACATCCTCTACCTGTTAGAGTGTATACTGAAAGTCTAAGTTTTTGTAAACATTTGTCTTGAATAAAGAATCACATTTGGTCAAATTATCTACATTTGTTTGTAGTTGTTCAATTAATTTATATTGTAGATATCATAGCTTGTGGTGTCACATGCAGAAGATAATGTTATCAGTACCTTATAAATTATAAACAGTAGCTCACGACCAAAATGGAAAGGAACAAACCATTAGAAGGTCGTAGTGTAATTAGGTATCAGTTTATCTTGACTGTATAATTACACTAGTACACTTAGAGTGTATTGAGTAGGACCATTTGAGGTCGTTTCTTTTATATTGACTTTATAAAGAAACAAAGACCTCGGTTATTATGGAAGTGTGTGCTCTTAATCCTGATATAATAACAAGCACATATATTTGATATTTATTTCTTTAATTTATCAATGGGTGAGATTTAGTTCGATGAATCAATAAGCCCGATAAGTTGGGAAATGGTATTACTTATAGTGTGTGTTGTTGATTATAGAAGGAAACTGTGTCCTAGAGATACTAGGTTGATAATGTCCCCAAGAGGAGCTCATAAGGATTGTCATGTTAAACCCTGCAGGTGGACTTAGTCCGACATGACGATAAGGTTGAGTGGTACTACTCTTGGACTTAGATATTAATTAAATGAGTTGTCAGTAACTCACTTAATTAGTGGACATTCGATATCTTAAACACAGGGAGACTAACACACTCATAATAAGAAGGAGCCCAAAAATGTAATTTGGGATTGGTGCGGTAGTTCAATGATAGTTCTCTAGTGGAATGAATTATCATTGATAAAATTAAGTTGTGTGTTCGGGGCGAACACGGGATGCTTAATTTTATCGGGAGACCAAAACCAATTCCTCGTCTCGGTCCCTATCGTAGCATCTTAGTTATAGAGTTCTATACCCACCTATACCCACCTTCTATACCCACCCAATAGGGGCCGGCCAAGCTAGCTTGGGAAACAAGCTAGGGCCGGCCTAGGTATAAGATTGGGTGGCCGGCCCTAGCTTGAACCCAAGCTAGTAGGGCCGGCCAAATTAAATTAAAAAGGGATTTTAATTTTAGTTTTTATTATGTGGAAGAAATAATTTATTAAAGAGAATTTAAATTAAAATTATCTCTCTTGTAAAATTTACAAAAGATTAAAAAAAGAGATTTGATCTCTTTCCTTATTTGTAGATTGGTGAGATATTTTATTTTCTCTTTAAAAATTATTCACATATTGTAAAATTAAAATTATGGAAATTTCTTTTTATTAACCATGTAGAGATTTTTAAAGAGAAATTTTATTTTTAAAATTTCCGGAAACAAATTAGGAAGTTTTAATTGTTGATTAAAACTTGTCCAATTTGTTCTCCAATGATGTGGCCGACCAATGTAGATTTAATTGGGAAATTTTATTTTATTTTTCTCAATTAAATCATGACAAGGAAATTGAGGAAATTTTATTGTAATTAAATTTCCTAATTTGCCTAGGCCAAGGAATATAAAAGAAGGGGTGAGGGTGGCTTCATGTAACAACCTCTATTGTTTTCTCTCCCTCTTTTCCTTGGTGTTGTGGCCGGCCATCATCCTCTCCCTCTCTTCCTCTTGTGGTGGCCGAATACTTCATCCCTCTTGGAGTTCTTGTGGTGGCCGGATACTACTTGGAGAAGAAGAAGAAGAAGGAGAGAAAGCTAGCATCTCTTGGAGCTTGGTTAGTATTTTGGTTTTCTTCTTTGGTGAAGTTCTTCCTTTGTGGCCGAACCTTGCTTGGAGGAGAAGAAGGTGGTTGGTGGTTTCTCATCTCGGTAGATCGTTGCCCACACAACGTCCGAGGTTAGAAGAGGAATATGATAGAAGATCAAGAGGTTTTTCTACAAGGTATAACTAGTAATTTTTATTTCCGCATCATACTAGTTATTTATGGAAATAATACCAAATACAAGAGGCTTACGTTCTAGTATTTCGAATATGTTTTTCGAAGTTGTGTTCTTTTGTTTTATTTTTTCCTTGTGATTTGATTGTTCTTTTGGTTAACCTAAAGTTATTTTAGGAAATTAAATATTAGCTTTCTATAAAAGGTTTTGTCTAGTCGGTGGTGGTTGCTCCCATATCCAAGAAGGCCATGTGCCTCGCCACGTCCAAAATTTAATTTAAATTAATAATGGAATTAATAACTTAAGGTGATTTGGGTCGAACGTGTTAAGTTCCGCAGGAGACCCAAGTCAAAACCTAAAAGAACGAATAGATTAAGTTTTGGATCAAACGTGTTAAGTTCCGCAGGCGATCCAAAATTTAATTTAAAAGAACACATGGTAGCTAGGAAAAGGTTCAGACCTTTGTACAAAATTTTTGTACAGTGGAACCTCTAGGTTTTCCGAGTAGCAACCAACAATTGGTATCAGAGCTAGGGTTTTGCCTCTGTGTATTTGGTATTAGTTTAATTATGCACATGTCATACATAATTTAGGCAGGTTAATAGTAGGATGTGCTAACTTTGTGGATGCAGGATCCAACTATTATGGCTTTTAGTTATTATGTGTGTGATTGAACCCTTGGACATGTCAAGGGCATTTATATGTGTGTGCATGATTGTATTAAAATACAGCAGGAGCTGTATTTAGTTTTATTAGGATTTTATTTTTGATCTAGATACATGTACATTCCTTTTATGGAATATAGGATCAAAAATGTAAAATTCTATTTATGTCGCGGATCGAATCTTGCAAAGCGTGGAACCTTTTAAGGACCAGAGGCGCAGCGGAACTAGGAGCAAGATGGATGCGACAGCGAGACCCGGTGGCGGTGGCCAAATATGACAGCAGCTTGGGATGACAACACACGGAGGACAACTAGAGATAAAAGCCATAATAGTTGAAAATTAGATTTTCTATTTATTGCTTTTATATTGTGCTGTGTGTATGTGTTAGTTTACATGCTTAGTAGGCTAGCATAGTTAAAATTCCTCATTTATAAATAACTAAGTGGGAGAGGGATTTTTAAATAAATCTCATAGTCTCCATTACTGGTTTGTAAGTGATGCAAACAAGCTTGCGCGTTGGCTCTGAGTGCCTTCCTCCATAACGGATGAGCTTGTTTGTGGATCACTAGAACAGACTTCCATTTTTGGATGACTATAGGAAGTTAATTAAGAGCGTGTGATCTTCCCCAACGGAAGAGGCATAATCTTATTAATAGACTTAGTGTCAAGTAATGGTATACAATTAGACACACCTAATAGTATCCTCCCCATCGGAGTCACTGCTATTATTTGTGTGACCAAAAGATACCAACTATTAATTTTATTTGTCAAAAAGTTAGATTGACAAGATAATAAAATTAATGGGTTAAAACCCTCCTTTTACAAATGTTGAATTTGTATACGTCCACACTAACGTGGCATACAAAATTCACGGTGTTTTGAGGTGTTGGTTAATTTAAAATAGTATTGTTTGAGGAATCAATATTATTCTAAATTTAGAGTTCTGACCAAAAGTTATTTGTGATTCTTAGGATGTCTTTCAACCCACTGTCCATCATACTTCAACAGAATAGACTTACTGGACCAAACTACATAGATTGGAAAAGAAACCTGGACATTGTTCTTACTGCTGAAAGCTATAAATTTGTACTGATTGAGCAGTGCCCTGATGCACCTACTGGTGAATCTACCCAAGAGGAGATTGAATATCATAGGAAATGGGTAAAAGCAGATGAGATGGCGCGGTGTTACATTTTGGCTTCAATGTCAAATGTATTGCAACATCGAGATCAAGATTTACCAACGATCTATGATATTATGAACAATCTCAAGGAACTTTTTGGTCATCAGGATAGGGCTTCTAGGCAAGAAGCCATGAGAAAGATAATGACAGCCACCATGCAAGAGGGTACTCCTGTAAGGGATCATATCCTAAAGATGATGGCTTATCTGAACGAGATACAGATCCTTGGAGGAGAAATTGATGGGGAAACCCAGATCGATATGATCCTCCAAACGCTACCTAGAAGTTTTGAGCAGTTTCGCCTGAACTATAATATGAATAAGAGGGTTTATTCATTAGCGGAACTACTGACAGAACTTCAAGCAGCAGAAGGATTATTTCGTCACAATGCTCAAATTCACTATGCTGAAAATGGTTCTACTTCTAAACCGAAAGGAAAGAAGAAAAAGAAACAAGCTGGTTCAGCAAAGAAAGTGAATAAATCTCAGAGTACGGGATTTAAAGCGCCGAAGGGCAAGTGCTTCATCTATAAGCAGGCAGGACATTGGAAGGCGGACTGTCCTCGTAGGAACCAAAACAAAGGTATATCTCATACTCTAGTTGTTGAAACATGTTTAGCGGTGTTATCTACCAGCACCTGGTGTGTAGATACGGGAGCCACTGATCATGTCTGCAATTCCTTGCAGGGGTTCCAGGAAACCCGACGACTATCTGAAGGAGAAATTACCGTCTACATGGGCAATGCTACTAAGGTGGCAGCTGTTGCAGTGGGAGACGTCTACTTATCTTTTAGTAGAAATAGAAATTTGATTTTAAGAAATTGTCTTTATGTACCCAATTTTAGAAAGAATTTAATTTCAGTTTCTAAACTATTTTTAGATGGATATTCAGTTTCTTTCAGTAACGATGTAGTTATTAAAAGAAATAAAGTGATTATCTGTTCTGGTGTATTAGTTGGCAATTTGTATACTTTAAATCCAATTTCTTCCACAAAGCAAAACATGGAAATTTATAACTCATCTTCTAACTCTAATAAGGGAAAAGAACCTTCGAAAATGAACCAAGCATATCTTTGGCATCTAAGGCTTGGTCATATTAACTTAAGTAGGATTCAGAGGCTTATAGCCGATGGACTTTTGAGTTCATTTGAGTTGGAAAATTTTCCAACTTGTGAATCTTGCTTGGAAGGTAAAATGACCAAGAGGCCGTTCAAGGCCAAGGGGTATAGAGCCAAAGAAGTGTTAGAATTGGTTCACTCTGATTTGTGTGGTCCTATGTCTATCCAGGCATGAGGAGGTTTTGAATATTTTGTCTCTTTTATAGACGATTATTCAAGATATGGATACATTTACCTAATGCGCCGCAAGTCCGAGTGCTTTGATAAGTTCAAAGAATAGAAGGCTGATGTGGAGAAACGACTAGGTAAAAGTATCAAGACACTACGGTCAGATCGTGGTGGCGAATACCTCTTAAGAGAGTTTAGGAATTACTTATCGAGGGATTCAATCCCAAATGTCGCACCGGAACACCCCAATGTAATGGTGTAGCGAGCGAAGGAATATGACTCTTATGGAGATGGTTAGATCAATGATGAGTTATTGAGAATTACCAAATTTTGGGATATGCTCTGGAAACAGCAGTATACGTTCCGAACTTAGTACCTTCTAAATCGGTTTTTCTACTCCTATAGAATTGTGGAATGGGCAAAGCCCGCCTAAGACATATTCGATTTGGTAGTCCAAGACATGTCTGAAACTAGATCGATAAGTTAGAATCCGCATAAGTTCACGTGTTTGTAGGATATCCCAAAGGAACGAAAGGTGGTTTATTTTATAGTCCTAAAGATCAGAAGGTCATTGTTAGCACCAATGCCCAGTTTTTAGAAGAAGACTATATAATGGATCACAAGCCCAGTAGCAAAGTTGTTTTAGAAGAACTTAGAGAGGACATGTCTACTTCAGTACCAACAGTACAAGATGAAGTACCACAAGAGACTGCAACACGTGTCACACATGATACACAACCACAGACAGTGCCTCGTCGTAGTGGGAGGGTTGTAAGGCAGCCTGAAAGATTCATGTTTTTGGGAGAGTCTTCGGACTTGATCCCGGGTAAACATGAACCTGATCCACGAACATACGACGAAGCACTCCAAGATATAGATGCAGCATCTTGGCAAAAGGCAATGAATTCTGAAATAGAGTCTATGTACTCTAATAAGGTCTAGGAGCTTGTAGAACCACCTGATGGTGTAAAAGCCATTGGATGCAAATGGATCTACAAAAAGAAAAGAGGGACAGACGGGAAGGTAGAGACCTTCAAAGCTAGGCTTGTTGCGAAAGGGTACACTCAGAAAGAGGGAATCGATTATGAGGAGACCTTTTCACCGGTAGCCATGCTTAAGTCTATCCGGATACTCTTATCTATTGCTGCTCATATGGATTATGAGATTTGACAAATGGATGTCAAGACAGCTTTCCTTAATGGAAGTCTTGAAGAGAACATTCATATGAAGCAACCAGAAGGGTTCATTGAAAAAGGCAAAGAGCATCTAGTGTGCAAGCTCAATCGGTCCATTTATGGACTGAAGCAAGCTTCAAGGTCTTGGAACATCCGGTTTAATGAAGTAATCCAGTCGTATGGATTTATTCAGTGTCCGGATGAGTCTTGTGTATACAAGAAGTGTAACGGAAACGTGGTGGTATTTCTTGTACTATACGTAGATGATATTTTGTTAATTGGCAACAATGTCAAGGTATTATCAGACGTAAGGGTATGATTGTCCAAACAATTTGATATGAAGGACTTAGGAGATTGTGCACACATTCTTGGGATCAAAGTTATAAGGGATCGTAAGAAAAGAATGTTGTGTCTGTCCCAAACTTCATATATAGATACAATCCTTGCTCGTTTTAGCATGCAGGATTCCAAGAAAGGTTTCTTACCTTTTAGACATGGAGTAGCTCTATCTAAAGAGATGTCTCCAAAGACGTCAAAAGAGATAGAGGACATGAAAGCGCTTTATGCTTCAGGAAGCCTAATGTATGCAATGCTATGTACGAGACCCGATATCTGCTTTGCCATGGGCATGGTCAACAGAGTAACCCTCGACAAGGACATTGATCTGCGGTAAAGCATATATTAAAGTACCTTAGAAGGACAAGAGATTATATGCTAGTTTACCAAGCACGATCTGCCTCCTGGGTTACACTGATTGATTTCCAATCGATAGGGATAACAGAAGTCTACATCAGCTATGTGTTTACTTTAGGAGGTGGAGCCATTTCATGGAGGAGTGTTAAGCGAATGCTTCAACTCAACCATGGAAGTCGAGTATGTAGCACCTCTGAGGCGTAAAGAAGCAGTATGGCTCAGGAACTTTCTAATGGACTTAGATGTGATTCCTGGTTTGCCCAAAATTATCACAATTTATTGTGATAATAGCGGTGCAGTTGCAAACTCGAAGGAACCACGAGCTCATAAGGCAAGTAAACATATAGAGCGCAAGTACCACCTGATACGAGATATCGTGAAGCGAGGAGAAGTTGTCATCGCCAAGATTGCATCAGCAGATAACCTGGCAGATCCTTTCACTAAGGCCCTTCCGGCGAAAGCTTTCGATCGGCATGTGGAGGGAATGAGAATCAGATGTATGGTAGAAGATATGGCAGCTTAGTCATTAGTATAAGTGGGAGATTGTTGGAGTGTATACTGAAAGCCTAAGTTTTTGTAAACATTTGTCTTGAATAAAGAATCACATTTGGTCAAATTATCTACATTTGTTTGTAGTTGTTCAATTAATTTATATTGTAGATAACATGGCATGTGGTGTCACATGCAGAAGATAATGTTATCAGTACCTTATAAATTATAAACAGTAGCTCACGACCAAAATGGAAAGGAACAAACCATTAGAAGATCGTAGTGTAATTAGGTATCAGTTTATCTTGACTGTATAATTACACTAGTACACTTAGAGTGTATTGAGTAGGACCATTTGAAGTCGTTTCTTTTATATTGACTTTATAAAGAAACAAAGACCTCGGTTATTATGGAAGTGTGTGCTCTTAATCCTAATATAATAACAAGCACATATATTTGATATTTATTTCTTTAATTTATCAATGGGTGAGATTTAGTTCGATGAATCAATAAGCCCGATAAGTTGAGAAATGGTATTACTTATAGTGTGTGTTGTTGATTATAGAAGGAAACTGTGTCCTAGAGATACTAGGTTGATAATGTCCCCAAGAGGAGCTCATAAGGATTGTCATGTTAAACCCTGCAGGTGGACTTAGTCCGACATGACGATAAGGTTGAGTGGTACTACTCTTGGACTTAGATATTAATTAAATGAGTTGTCAATAACTCACTTAATTAGTGGACATTCGATATCTTAAACACAGGGAGACTAACACACTCATAATAAGAAGGAGCCCAAAAATGTAATTTGGGATTGGTGCGGTAGTTCAATGATAGTTCTCTAGTGGAATGAATTATCATTGATAAAATTAAGTTGTGTGTTCGGGGCGAACACGGGATGCTTAATTTTATCGGGAGACCAAAACCAATTCCTCCTCTCGGTCCCTATCGTAGCATCTTAGTTATAGAGTTCTATACCCACCTATACCCACCTTCTATACCCACCCAATAGGGGCCGGCCAAGCTAGCTTGGGAAACAAGCTAGGGCCGGCCTAGGTATAAGATTGGGTGGCCGGCCCTAGCTTGAACCCAAGCTAGTAGGGCCGGCCAAAATAAAATTAAAAAGAATTTTTAATTTTAATTTTTATTATGTGGAAGAAATAATTTATTAAAGAGAATTTAAATTAAAATTATCTCTCTTGTAAAATTTACAAAAGATTAAAGAAAGAGATTTGATCTCTTTCCTTATTTGTAGATTGGTGAGATATTTTATTTTCTCTTTAAAAATTATTCACATATTGTAAAATTAAAATTATGGAAATTTCTTTTTATTAACCATGTAGAGATTTTTAAAGAGAAATTTTATTTTTTCCGGAAACAAATTAGGAAGTTTTAATTGTTGATTAAAACTTGTCCAATTTGTTCTCCAATGATGTGGCCGGCCATGAGATTGTAATTGGGGAAATTTTATTTTATTTTTCTCAATTAAATCATGTCAAGGAAATTGAGGAAATTTTATTGTAATTAAATTTCCTAATTTGCCTAGGCCAAGGAATATAAAAGAAGGGGTGAGGGTGCCTTCATTAGACACAACCCTTATTATTTCTCTCCCTCTTTTGTTCCTTGGTGTGGCCGGCCATCATCTCCTTCTCTTCCTCTTGTGGTGGCCGAACCTCTCCCTCTCCCTTGGAGCTCTTGTGGTGGTCGGATACTACTCGGAGAAGAAGAAGAAGAAGGAGAGAAAGCTAGCATCTCTTGGAGCTTGGTTAGTATTTTGGTTTTCTTCTTTGGTGAAGTTCTTCCTTTGTGGCCGAACCTTGCTTGGAGGAGAAGAAGGTGGTTGGTGGTTTCTCATCTCGGTAGATCGTTGCCCACACAACGTCCGAGGTTAGAAGAGGAATACGATAGAAGATCAAGAGGTTTTTCTACAAGGTATAACTAGTAATTTTTATTTCCGCATCATACTAGTTATTTATGGAAATAATATCAAATACAAGAGGCTTACGTTCTAGTATTTCGAATATGTTTTTCGAAGTTGTGTTCTTTTGTTTTATTTTTTCCTTGTGATTTGATTGTTCTTTTTGGTTAACCTAAAGTTATTTTAGGAAATTAAATATTAGCTTTCTATAAAAGGTTTTGTCTAGTCGGTGGTGGTTGCTCCCATATCCAAGAAGGTCATGTGCCTCGTCACGTTAGTACTGGGAACCAATTATGGAAATTAATATTTAATGGAATTAATAACTTAAGGTGATTTGGGTCGAACGTGTTAAGTTCCGCAGGAGACCCAAGTTAAAACCTAAAAGAACGAATAGATTAAGTTTTGGATCAAACGTGTTAAGTTCCGCAGGCGATCCAAAATTTAATTTAAAAGAACACATGGTAGCTAGGAAAAGGTTCAGACCTTTGTACAAAATTTTTGTACAGTGGAACCTCTAGGTTTTCCGAGTAGCAACCAACACTACCATCCAGGAAAAGCCAATAGGGTGGCAGACGCACTTAGCAGGAAGTCCAGTGCCACCTCACTATCCTTAGCAGCCTTGTCACCGCCCCTACAGAAGGAGATTACAGATTTCGGTCTTGAACTAATAGTTGGGCAACTCTCTACTATGACATTCGCATCTACCCTACTTGGTGACATCCAGACAGCTCAGGGACAGGACCTTGAAATTTAGAAAATCAAGCAAGGGTTAGCAGAATCAGAAGGTGGAGAGTTCAGAGTATCTGATAGTGGGGTATTATATTTTGGTGACAGACTATGTGTTCTAGATCTGGAGGAACTTCAGAGGAAGATCCTAGACGAGGCTCACAGGACTTCTTATGCGATGCATCCTGGTTCCACCAAAATGTACCAAGACCTAAAGAAATGTTTTTGGTGGCCTGGGATGAAAAGAGACATCGCTAGATATGTTAGTACCTGTCTGACCTACCAGAGGGTCAAGGCAGAACACCAGAGACCAGGGGGAATTCTGCAGCCTATTCAGATCCCAGAATGGAAGTGGAAGGATATTTCTATGGATTTCATAGTGGGACTACCCAGAACCACGAATGATTTTGATGTCATATGGGTAATAGTCGACAGATTAACTAAATCAACCCACTTCTTAGTTATCAGGATATCCTACTCCATGGAGCAACTAGCTCAGTTGTATCTCAAGGAGATCGTCAGACTGCATGGAGTTCCACGGACCATCATTTCAGACAGAGACAGTAGATTCACGTCACACTTCTGGGAGTGTGTACAGTCAGCATTGGGCACCAGGTTAAAATTTAGCACAATTTTCTATCCTCAGACAGATGGTCAGACGGAGTGAGTAAATCAGGTACTCGAAGATATGCTCCGAGCGTGTGCCCTAGACTTCAAGGGAAGTTGGTGCAAATATCTGAGTTTAGCAGAATTTACATACAACAATAGTTATCAGGCCACTATCGGCATGGCACCCTACGAGGCTCTCTACGGGCGGAGGTGTAGATCTCCAATCTGCTGGTATGAAAGTGGTGAACAGAAAGAACTAGAACTTCAGACAGATCTAGTAGCAGGTCCGCCAGAGGATAGAGACAGCTCAGAACCACTAGAAATGCTATGCTGATACACGGTGTCGACCCTTAGAGTTTTCAGTGGGGGATACAGTATTCCTCCGAGTGGCTCCCATGAAGGGAGTAATGCGTTTTGGGAAGAAGAGCAAATTAAGTCCCAGATATGTGGGACCATACCCTATCATTAGAAGAGTTGGCAAGGTAGCATATGAGCTAGAGCTACCCCAGGAGATGTCAGCTATCCATAACGTATTTCATGTCTCTATGCTGAAGAAGCATATCCCAGATGCCACCTAGGTGATTGAGCCCCAGTCGGTACAAGTCCGCGAAGACCTCAACTATGACAGTCGGCCTATTCAGATAATAGACCGAGCAGTTAAGAAATTGCGGAATAAGGAGGTACCATTAGTAAAAATATTTGGCAAAATCACACAACAGAAGAGGCAACTTGGGAGACAGGAGCTAGTATGAGACAGAAGTACCTAGAGTTATTCTAAGTTCGAGGATGAACTTTTTATAAGGTATGGGGGATTGTAATGCCAGAAAATTCTCAAATTAAATTTTAGAAATATTCTATTATTTTTCCAGAATTTTAGGATATTTTTATGGAATTTTTAGAATAGCCGAAGTAGCAAAATTAAACAAAAACGTAAAATAGCCTAAGCGGGGATCGAACCCGCAACCTATGGACTCTATGACATATAGGGTGACTTAGTAACCAAGGGGCCCCAGCAGGGGTGTGCTGAAAGAAGAGGAGAGAAATTCTATTTATGATTGAGTTGGGGCATATTAATCACTTAATATAAATAGGGAATTTTAAGTGGGGATTTAGGAGATTTGATCGACAACTTCTTTTATTCCTCACCCTCACTCGACGCCTCCCTCTCTCCTCCTCACCCTCTCGGCGCCCAAGCCCAAGAGAACTAGGGTTCCATCCCTAGGATCGTAGGAGCACCTTCCGGCGACGTCTCCGATACGAGGACGCTCCTCTCCGTAAGAAGAACACGTAGACGTAAGAAGATCGCCGAAGAGATCTTCTTCTCCAAAAAACCTAGCGAACGGATTGTAAGAAAACTTAGCGCAGGAAGTAAGTAACCCCTCGCTTGCAGTATAAGAAGCTAATCGTATGCTTTCATAGTCCTAGTTCGCTTTTATGATCTTAGTGCAGCCATATGCAGAGTTAGAGCACACCAGGTGCTCGATAAAATGACTAGTACAGATATATGCTACATTAGGCATTTTAATAGCTCGGTAAAATGTCATAGATGCATTTTTAATAGCATACATAGTCTTTCTTCAGTTATATGGGACTACGGTCCAATGGGTGGGCTCCCATAGTTGTCTCTAGGTTCAGATAACCTAGTTCTAGGTTCAGATAACCTAGTTCTAGGTTCAGATAACCTAGTCAGACAAGACAAAATAATTAGATTAAAAATCAGTATTTTACTTTATCAGTGGCACTGTACTGGACTCTCAGTTGTCCTTGGGTTGGGCTCTCATAGTCGTCCCTAGGTTTAGATAACCTAGAAACCCTACTAGATTCGGGACTTGCTACCTCGGGCCTAATTAGGGATGCACGCATAGCAAGTACAGTTGCCGGGCCCATCAGCAGCATGATTAGTATTTTTATCTCTTTATGAAAATAGTTTTCAAACTTCACAAACCAGATATGTGAATACAGCTTAGCTTCAATTTAGTTTTCTGATAGTTATAACACATAGCCTGGATTATGTATCGATTTAGTTAGCTTGTTGATACAATGAGTAGTTTTTTTTTTCAGTAATTGTTTAGCATGATTTAATTGTCTATATGCCACGTTTTAGCATTTTTAGCATGTATTTCAAATAGCATCTTTTAAACGCATGATTCCTTCGAATGCATGTTTTGTGAGGTAGATGGTTCTTACTAAGTTCCCAAGCTTATAGTTTCCCTTTTTCCTTATCCTGCAGATAAAGGTAAAGGGAAGATGGAATAGCGAAGGCTGGAGGGCAATGCGATAAAGATGTGTGTAAAGGGAACTTGGAATAAAGATTCTTGGTGACTAGCAAGTCTAAAGACTTAGTTTTCTTATAGTGTTACTTTTCCGCACTTTTAGATGTTTAAGTGTCTTGAACTATGGAAATGTGCTTAGATTATTAGTTGTCCTGATATTAGATAACTAATCATGAGTTATGACATACCTAGTAGTGGTATTATGCTTTTATTTGATTTCTTAAGGTCCTGTACGAGTTCGGGTGGGATTTCTGCAGAAATCAGAAACTCAATCGATCAGCCGATCGATTGAGGAGTCCTCAATTGATCAACCGATCGATTGGAAGAAATCCCCGCGTACAGAACGCCATTGAGTCGATCAGCTGATCGATTGAGGAGCCCTCGATCGATCAGCCGATCGATTGAAATGCGACTTCCGCGTACAGAGAGCTGATGAGTCGATCAGGTGATCGATTGGCCATGGATCGATCAGCCGATCCATCAGGAACTTAATTCCCATGAACAGAGAGCTTCTGAATTGATCTCTGGATCGATTGGCCAGACTGGATCGATTAGCCGATATATCCAGACGGGACTTCCGTGCACAGTAGCACGTTGGATCGACCAGTGGATCGATCAAACCACTCCAATCGATCAGCCGATCGATTGGAAAGTCTGATTTCAACTAGAAGTGTCTGATTTCAGTTTTTGACCAAGTAGGAAGTGTAGGTTCCCTTCTTAGCATTTATACAACTTTAGAAGTGTAATCTAAATATAAATTTCAGACTTTATAACAAATAGCAGAGAGTTTTAATTAGTTTAGTTTTCCGCACCTTAATATTCAGTTTAACATGGATGATTGTAACCCCCGACCTTACAGTCTAGACGGTAGGAGGCGGGGCGTTACATTACTCCCACTAGGTTGACTAAATTCAAGCATCTCCTGATTTATTGATAAAGAAATATTATCCTCCTCCTCTATCTTATATAGAGGAATTGTCTTATCAACTTCACCTCGTGTTGGGAACTTAGTTTCAAGAAAAGTAGCATCTCTTGACTCTATTTCAGAGATGGTTCCATCTTGTCGCTCACTAATAAAAACATAACCCTTAGAAGTCTCAGAATACCTTATAAAGATACACTTCTTACCTCTGGGTCATAATTTTCTATGTTCGTGAGTCTTATCATGAATGTAGGCAGCTGACCCCCAAGGTCTCAGATTAATTAAATCCGGCTTTCTGCCTGTCCAACGTTCATGTGGGGTAGATGGAACCACTACAACAAAAATGTTAAAAGACAACACCACAACGACAACGATTTTGTAAAAAACTGTTGTAAATTTAATAAAAGACAACGGTTTTTGATAAAACCGTTGTCTTTGAGCTCCCATAAAATACAAAAGACAATAGTTTTGTGAAAACTGTTGTCAATGAGCGATTTTATTTTAAATCAACAACGTATTTTACAACGGTTATCTAAAACCGTTGTCTTTGACTTTATTCTCTAGCCATTTTTCTCTTCGACCGTGTTTTGCTTTCCCTATTTGCCAAAAACTTTTGGCGCCGTGTTTTCCCCCTTAGTCTTCTCGAACATTTTCTTTCCCTCTCCTTATACATTCTCTTCACACTGCGAACCCTTGATGTTTCACCCTAGTTTACCCAACCTGATCTCGAGCCGTCGATTTCAATTTTTTGCCTCTTCTTCCAGGCTCCTCCTCACCTCCTCTTCTTATCCTCTTTGCTTTTGCCTCTACATCCCATCGATCACTCCTCTCCTATGGCGTAGAACCCTAATCTCAAGGTAAAGTTTACGATTTCTCATGATTTCTATGATTTTTGTGTGTTTTTTTACTTTTTTGGGCGGATCTGATTGTCTTTGCTGCAGATCTCGCCATGAAGAGGGGAAAATCAAAGACTGACACTCCCAAGAAGGCTAATACGAAGTGAGATTCTGTTTCTCCTTTTAATGTTCTTAGCATATCGATCGGTGTTGAAAAAGTGTGATTTTGGGAGGGGGGGGATTTGATGCTTGTTTTCTTCTCTCTAAAGGCTTTTGGTGAAGAAGGGACCGGAACGTGCAGCAAAGAAGCCAAAGAAGTCCAAAGCTGGCAAGGATCCCAACACGCCCAAGAGGCCTTAGAGTGCCTTCTTCGACTTCATGTGAGATCCTCTCTTATCGGCTCATCAATTTACTTTTCCCTTCTTTGTACGTCGTTGCTCACTCGATTATCTCGGCAGGGAAGAATTTTGGAAGACGTTCAAGGAAAAGAACCCTAATAACAAGTCAGTCGCAACAGTTAGATTTCCTCTTCCTTTCCCCTACAGATCTTTCTACTCCATAATTGATTTTTTTTTTCTCTTCGATTTTTTACCACCATAATAAGTGCATCAATTTGATCTGAACAAGTTACTAAAGCTGGAGGAGACAAGTGGAAATCTTTGACGGAAGAAGTAAGTAATCAATAGCAACGCATGATTGCTAATTCAATCGAACACCCTCTTTCTTCCTACTTTTTTTTCTTTACTTTTGCATCGGTCAAAGCAGATCATTGTTGACAAGGAAAAAGATCTTTTGCATGAGAAGGAGGTGGCTATCAAGCAGCTAAAGTGTGATGGCCTTCAAGGGAACAAAGACAATGATTATATACATTAAGGAAGCATATGTCAAAGTCCTTACAAGGTTGGGTCTAAATTATTTGCTGCATACTGGATGATAAAGGTAGAACTGTATCAAATATTGATGGTGGTATTATTCAATCTGATGCTAACTTGCAAGTCAACTATGTTGAAGGATGATTCATCTGAAATTAATTTGTTGGTTCAAATAATTTTGTATCAATGTCTTGTAGCCCCAAGGGTACCATCCACTTTAAATATTGTCTTGGAGTAAAATCTTCATGGATCAATCCAAAGACAAATGTGAGGATGTTGGTGATAAACCAGGTATGGTGGTCATAGTCTTTATTAGTGGTAATGATTTGCAAAATGATTATACTAATTATGCCTACAAAACTTTGCAAATGGTTGGTTGGGTTAGATAAACTTCGAACCGCTATATGTGAATATTAGATGATTTGACGATTCCAGGTTCTTAGTTTTCTAACATTATTTTGCTACAGATGACACCATGAAAGATTCTAACAAGGAAAATACTGCAAAGAAGCATCTATTAAACATGTTCGGTGCAATCTCAGCACCCGCAGCATTTGCTAAGTTTCCTCCTATGTTTGGAAAGGTTGTTGCTGCCCACATAGCCAATCCAATCCATGTAACCTCTGGGTTTATTCGCATCTATAGTTCAACCATATCAGAAAATGTCGTGCACGGGCCCTCCTAGAAGAATGGACATGCACATTGCATGCTTTCCTACAGCGTGCCTGATGAATCTATGAGAAATCGTCAGGCTAATCCTGTGTCGATGGTGATCCAAGGAGGCATGTACTTATTCTTAGTCTCATGGCTAATTCTTACCATTATCTACAAAGCGACGGCTGGATACACGACAAGAAAGAAGGTTATACAAATCAAGTAAGATTTGACTGACCTGAACATTTATATTTCCACATCCAGTGCAATTGAAGAAACTCAGGTACTAGGATTATTTAGTGCCCCAATAGATAAACAATAGCTAGTTCAACATTTTATACACTAAGTTATTCAACAACACATGACAACTGTATTACAACATTTCGTTGTAATTTGTTGGAAAAAATTCTGATCCCAATTGGCCCCTCGTATTTGCATGGGGCTTTTAATGTGACACTCGAAGTTTCATTCATCTCATTTAATCTTTGTTTAGTTATCTCATGACTACATTTCAGTGTGATTTCTAGTTAAAGTTCTTTCCAATTTGACCTCTGAAGTTTGTATTGTAGGTTTTGATTTAACTAAGTTTAGTTGCCTCATTTTAGCTTCTGTTGTGTTTTTTGTTTTTTTAACTCATGTAGTTCAATGAAATAATGGGTCAAGCTTCCGGATCCAGGTTCGGTCTAGAGAAGGACCATAGTGAGTACTTAACCAAATACCAAAGGTTTCATTGATTCAAATGAAACTTGAGGGACTAAATTTAAGTATTCAAACCTCTATCATGATCATGGATATTAGCTAAGTCTCAACTTATTAGGAAGTAAGAAATGACCCCTCTTTCTTCTTTAGAAATCTAGCACATCATATTAATATTTTTTTTCTTCTTTTCATCCTAAAGGAAAGTAATCTTCAAGATGTTTAATTGAAATTTAGCAGGTTTGAGTGTTGATTTCATTTTTTTTATAAACATGACATAAAGAGGAATAGAAAAAAAAAGTGTCAAATGGTCAACTCTAACCTAAAATGACCATTAAAGGCCCCCATTGGAGCTGATCTTGGCGGCTCTAGGTCATACTGAGACTATCAGGTTGTCATGTATTGCAACGGACATTTCCATCGAGACAAAATTCATATGCACTAGTATTGCTATGGGGTGGTACACTTTGTCTAATCTTTGATGATATGGTTCAATTAATTGCTAAACCCTATATTAAAAAACAATTGCATGCTGTTTAGAGTGTAATGTGAGCCAATCAAGTTTCGTTTTATTAACGCATCTGTAACTACCTACCTTACATAGATGGAGTTGTTTTGCTAGCAGGTACGTACCAGCATTGTTCTTAAATAAACAGAGGTTTTAGCTAAAATCTAGACTTTGAATCGTCTTTGATCAACTCAATGATAAGCACAATATTATCAGCACTTCTGATTATTTTTGCATATTTTGAATAAACTACAATAACATCCTGTCTAATGTGCTTCTATCTAAACATGAAATGCAGCCTACTGCTTCGGGCAAGGGGAAGCCCACAAAGTTGCATAAGAGAAAGCATTAGATTGGGTCACTGTAGTTCGACATGAGGCAGAAGGAAATGAAACTCGCAGAACGTCGTTCCAGGGGTCTTCTCAGCAAAGCAAAGCAGAATCTGGCAATGAGATATTTTCCAGGTTAAACAGAGATTTGATTCAATTCCCACTATTAAATCCAGATTTTTGTACTGGCCTCTGTGTGATTTCATTACATTTAAGTTTGCCCTAGTTCAATTACAGGTAAATCCTCACTGTTTTGTCACTATACAACATGGTATGGTGAAGATTGGACTTTTTGATGGAGCTAGTATGAGGAAGACCGGATTTATTATGGAACTGATGATCAAAAATATTAGAAATGGTTGGCATGAAAGAATCAGCAAGTGAGAAAGAGGAGTCCAATGAAATCCTACAAGTTGAAGATTGTGATGGGACTTGGGTTGACAATAATTAAGTGCAATCCTACATGGCATGAACCACCATCACAAGTTTCTAGTCTTTTGGTTATTGCTCATTACTTGTAAATAGAGTTTATTTGTTTATTTATAATTGGGATAAATTTTATTTGAACATGAGATATGTTTCTTCTTTTGTTATTATAATTCTTGTATAACTAACATTTTGAATGATATTGATGTGGGGAATATTCTTTCTTGATTATGATTCTTTATTATATATTTAAATTGAAATAAGATATATTGGTATTAAAAGAGAATAATTTAAAAGACAACGGTTTAAAATCGTTATTGTTATCTATCA
The DNA here is from genome assembly GCF_018446385.1 of Zingiber officinale. Classification (NCBI taxonomy): domain Eukaryota; kingdom Viridiplantae; phylum Streptophyta; class Magnoliopsida; order Zingiberales; family Zingiberaceae; genus Zingiber; species Zingiber officinale. The sequence continues at coordinate 145,569,066 of NC_055988.1, forward strand.
CCCTCAAAGACAACGGTTAAAAACCTTGTCGTAGCCCCAAGAATGGTTGTAGCTAGCAGTACTATTTTAAAAATGCTCTAAAAAACAACGGTTTTAAACCGTTGTCTTTTCATTCAAAGACAACGGTTTAAAACCGTTGCAAAATTATTGTCTTTTCATTCAAAGACAACGGTTTAAAACCGTTGTCGTAGCCCCCCACTTTTAACAACACTGCTAATTACAATGGTTTTAAAGGGCCACGACAACGGTTTTTAACCATTGTCTTTTAATGTTTTTGTTGTAGTGAACTAACTTTGAAGGCACTTTGTTAAGTATATAGGTCGCAACTAATAATGCATCTCCCCAATAGGAGATTGGCAAATTAGTCTGCGTCATCATAGACCTAACCATTTCAAGAAGAGTCATATTTCTTCTTTCAGCAATCCCATTTTGCTGTGGAGTTCCAGGGATAGTTAATTGTCTAATAATCCCTTTCTCATTACATATTGTCTTGAACTAATTAGACAATTATTCACCTCCACAGTTAGTGTGCAAGGTTTTAACCTAACGTTCCAATTGATTCTCAACTGCGTTCAAGTAACGAATGAAGCAATCTAATGCTTCATTTTTATGAGAAATCAAAAACACATGACCAAAACGAGTGAAGTCATCAATAAATGTAATGAAATAAGAACTCCCATTTCTAGCCATCACATTCATTGGACCACAAATATCCAAATGAATTAATTGCATTGGTGATTCAGCCCTAATAGTCTTGCCAAATGGTTTTCGAGTTACCTTTCCAGCAAGACAATGCTCACATCCTAGTCTAGCATACCAAATTTCATCATCAATATCAGCATTACTAGTAAGAGCAATGTTTGAAAAATAATCATTATTATTTGGTTCTACATCAAGAACCATAAAACCATTTGTTACATAACCATGCCCAATTAACACAGAGTTAATTCGAAGTTCCATACAACGACTATAAAAATTTACACAATAACCTAAATCAAAAAGACAAATAACGGAAACCAGATTCCGTCGAATGTCAGGAGCATACAGGACATCATATAAAAACAGGGAACGCCCACCACGTAGGTTGAGCTTGCAAGTGTCAATTCCTTTGACTTCAATTCTTGCATTGTTTCCTACATATATGCATTTGTTACCAGCTGGTACCCGATGGTACTCCACAAATGCAACTCACTCCCGAGCTACATGGTTGGTTGCTTCTGAATCTATAATCCACAAAAGATAAGAATTAGCTAACAACACTGGACTAGCAACAAAATGCTCGAGAAAAGAAGACACACTTGCATTGTTTCAATCTGGTTTTCTTTCCTTTCTTCTTGATTGGGTCTTGTCCCACAGCAGCAACTTCTTTCTTCTTTCCCTTCCCCTTCTTGAACCATTTCTTTTTCTTGGATCCTGATGATCCAACATAACCAATAGCCACATAAGCTTGTCCAAAAATCCTTGCAGATTCAACTCTCTCCACCTTTAATTCTACATGGCGTGAGATGTCAATGAAAGTCTTAATACTCTCACTGTGAGTTAGGATCTACTTCATGATCATTCAAGAATCTGGAAGGGAACGAATAACTGCTTGAACCTGTTGATCATCGGTCAACTCATGACTAGCAGTTTTAAGCTCTTGAATCATGTTCGACATCTCCCTGAGGTGTTGAACCATTGAAAGATTCGAACGCTTAATGTAGCTGTCAAACTTAATCATTAGCTATAGAAGCTTGTTCAGACTTCCTCCACTATACTTTTCTCTAAGGGCTACCCAGACAGCATGAGCCGATGGTAGTGGCTCATACTCAAATACTAGGTCATCCATCATTGAACTAATCAATATTCCCTTAGCAATGGAGTCCTTCCTTTTTTATGCCCTATAGGCATTGAGATCCCGTCTGTTCCGTGTAGTGGGATCTACAGGTCCTTCATAACCTATTTTATAGCCTCAAGAACTTCTTTTTCCTCAAGAACATATTGTATCTTAAGTTGTCAGATTTTGTAGTTATCCTCATATAATTTCTCTCTATTATTGAGTTTAGCTATGATGTTCTTATTTGTCATAATCTAATATAAATAAACATATTATTTAGTATTCAGTGCAATTCACATGCATGCAATTTATGATTGACTCAATATTAATTTGAATTGGTTTACAAAATCAAGTGATAACTACGTTTCCACTCATCATTTGTATGGTCCAATCAAAACAACATTGATCAATACTATTACATACATCCCAAAAAATGAACTAATCATCGTTCTATCATGATTTCTTTAATTAAATGAACTAATCCTTTTTCATGTATCATGAAGTAATCAGCATACGAATGAACATACCATTCATATAAACATGCCGCATATATTAACATATAACAAACGGACATGAACTAAATAGACTAATACTGTTCATACATAATGACAGTAACAATAACAGAACTCTTACAAACGAGATAGGCTGACACCACTCCCACTAGGATAGACACTAGTGCAGTGGCCAACATAATCCCCTTCAGTTTGGACTCATTTGAGGTAATCTCAGATAGACCAATTTCAAGATTTTCAATTTGATCTATCATTGAAACTTCTTCAGAATCCTCTTTAGATTCTTCAGGATCCTCCTCTGGATCTTTCTCAAATTCTTCAGGGTCTTCCTTAGGAACTCATGGTGAAGTAGCTCCACACACAACTGTGCATATAAGGATCTCCCTTCGGAGAGTCTCCATATCTAGTGTGCTACCACATTAGGATTCTTCGATAGTGAACGAATCAACGCTCAGATCCTGTAATTATCCAGGATTGGAAACTCTTTTTATTCAAGTTTCCAGGATTGGTAATCATCTGTGCCAACTTTAAATTGAAATTAAATAAGTTAGTATAAAACCAACTAACCAGTACAAAACTGACTTTATTTAATTTATATATAGGCATGGAACCAACATTATTAATCAAGAAAAAATAAATCTTCTTGATTTACAGGAGTCTAAATCGACTGATCCATTTGATCGGTTGATTGGGAATCCAGATCCTGAGCTCTGTCCAATGTCCTCATTAGAACTAATCTAACTGGGTTGGGATTTCTTACCTATGTTCTGTTAATCTAAGCTCATTTAAGTCAATTTCATACTTATTGATCAAACTCTGATCCATTTGATCAATCCAATGCTTATTGGATTAAGTCTGACTCATTAGAACAAATCTAATCATTTTGGTTAAACCAACTTATGTAATCAAATCATCCCAATTAATTTAATAATAAACCAAAGTAGTTAAACCAACGAATGATTTGAGCTCTGATCCCGTCCGGAAACTGAGTTGGATGAAGGCGGGCCTTGGTGTACTGGAAGTTGACGAAAAGTCGCTGAAGCGTTGGATCTACCTGGTACTCCCCTGGAGAGGTTCGCACGGGCAACTAACGAAGACAGACAACTAGGACGATGACGCTGTTGCTCTGCGCACACTCAGACGAGCTCACGAGTCGTTAGAGACCAGAAACCAGAGAAAAAGTCCCCGGGTCAGGCCCTCCGACGCTCAAGTCAGGTACTTTTTCCCCAGAAAGCACAGAAAAAGGACAAAAAGTATAGACTAATGAGAAATGACGAGTGAGCGTACGTCCGTAAGGGACAAAGCCTCCCTTTTTATACTGCAATGGAAGTTTCTAGGTCTGACGGGTGTTAGGGAATGTCGGCTGTCAGGCTTTGTCAGGCGGTGATTGACACGTGGCTCTTCCTGATAGGATGGCGGCAAAACCGAAGACGTTGTGCGCCTCGACTGTTAGCATATTCCCTGACACCTTGATTGTTCTCTGACATTCTCTGACAAGCGGTTATGGTTCCTTGACTTGTTTGTCCTGTAGTGCTTCGCTGGGTATACATCCGGACCTGCTTAGATCCACTACTTAACCATAGCTTGTTCGTTCCGACCTGCCTGACTGGTCTGTTTCCTGACCTGCGTTTACTCCCTATAATCCTTGGCTTGCATGTCCTGACCTGTACGCCAGGTCTGTTTTCCGACCAGATTTTGCTCGTCGTTATCCTTGGCTTGTATGTCCCGACCATACGCCGGGTCTGTCTCCCGACCTGCCTCTATTTACCGTTATCCTTGGCTTGTATGTCCCAACCCATACGCCGGGTCTGTCTCCCGACCTGCTTCTATTTACTGCTATCCTTGGCTTGTATGTCCCGACCTGCATGCTGTTAGAGTGTATACTAAAAGCCTAACTTTTGTATAAACATTTATTTAGAAATAAAAGAATCACATTGGTCAAATGTCTACATTTATAATAAATGTAGTTGTTCAATTAATTTATATTGTAGATAACATGGTGTGTGGTGTCACACACAGAGGATCATGTTATCAACACCTTATAAATTATAAACAGTAGCTCACGACCAAGATGGAAAGGAACAAACCATTGGAAGGTCGTAGTGTAATTAGATATTAGTTTATCTTAACTATATAATTACACTAGTACACTTAGAGTGTATTGAGTAGGACCATTAGAGGTCGTTTCTTTTTATACTGACTTTATAAAGGAACAAAGACCTCAGTTATTATGGAAGTGTGTGCTCTTAATCCTAATATAATAACAAGCACATATATTTGATATTTATTTCTTTAATTTATCAATGAGTGAGATTTAGTTTGATAAATCAATAAGCTCGATAAGTTGTGAAATGATATCACTTATAGTGTGTGTTGTTGATTATAGAAGGAAAATGTGTCCTAGTGATCTAGGTTAATAATGTGTAACGTCCCGCCTCCTACGGTCTAGGCTGTGAGGCCGGGGGTTACATTATACTGTCTGTTCTTGTGCGGAAAAGAAAAAGACTGAACTAATTAAAACTCTATACTGGATGCCATAACATCTTATATTTATATTCGGGATACATTGCTGAAGTTATCCATATGCTAAAGATGGGAACTTAACTTCCTATTTGGTCACAATCTGAATTTTGACACTTCTAGCTGATATCAGACATTCCAATCGATCGGCTAATCGATTGGAGTTGTTTGATCGACCCAATGATCGATTCGACTCGCTACTGTGCACTAGGTATGAACTAGATCGATCGGTTGATCGATCCAATCTGGTCAATCGATCCAGTGATCGATTCAGAAGCTCTCTGTTCGTGGAAGCGAATTTCCCAATCGATCGGCTAATCGATCCATGGCCGATCAATCAGCTGATCGATTCATCAGTTTCTGTTCGCGACAGATCGTTTCCCAATCGATTGGCTGATCAATCGAGGCTACTCAATCAATCAGCTGATCGATTCCAAGGTGTTATGTACGCGAGGACTTCCTCCAATCGATCGGCTGATCGATTGAGGGCTGCTCAATCGATCGGTTGATTGATTGGGTTTCTGATTTCTGCAGAAATCAGTCCCGATCTCGTACGCTAAAGGGCATGAAAGTAGCTGGAGCATTCGTCACGCTAAAGGGCATGACTACGAACTCATAATGTTCGTATCTGGTCCTGAAAGTCGTCTTGGGTATATCACCTTCTTTAACTTTCACCTGATGATATCCCGATCTGAGGTCTATTTTTGAGAACACTGCTGCTCCCTTTAGCTGATCAAACAGGTCATCTATCCTGGGAAGAGGATACCTGTTCTTAAGCGTGACTTGGTTCAGTACCCGGTAGTCTATACACAGGTGCATGCTCCCGTCCTTCTTCTTCACGAACAATACAGGTGCTCCCCATGGTGAGTGACTAGAGCGTATGAAGCCCTTGTCAAGCAGCTCCTGTAATTGCTCCTGAAGTTCCTTTAGTTCTGCTGGAGCCATGCGGTAGGGTGCTTTGGAGATGAGATTTGTACCGAGAATAAGTTCTATCTCAAATTCAATCTCCCTGTCTGGTGCTAGGCCTGGTAACTCCTCAGGAAAGACTGCTGGGTAGTCACATACGACTCGGACCTCCTCTAGCTCTTGGTCCTTGTCCTGACTAGTATTGACTACATGTGCTAATAATCCCATACATCCTGAATCAAGTAGTTTCTGCGCTTTCAGAGCTGAGAGAAACTTCTTGGCCTTTCTCTTTGGTTCTCCGATGTACCCAAACTGCACTCCTTCTTCAGGTTGGAATATAACTTTTTGTTTACGACACTCTATGGAGGCGTCGTACTTCATCAGAAAATCCATTCCCAAAATGACGTCGTAGTCAGCCATATTTAGCACTATCAGATCACCAAAAAGCTCTCTGTCTGCTATAATGACCGGCACTGCTCGGAGCCAGTGCGTGGATGCCATAATTTCTCCCGAAGGTAGCGTCGTCAAAAACTGACCACTGAATACCTCTGGGGGTACTGCTAACTTGTCGACGAATGCCCTGGATATATAAGAATGGGTTGCCCCAGTATCGAATAAGACAGTTGCACTTTGCTGTAAAATACTAATCTGACCTGTAACAACTGTCGAGGCGTTCGCTACGTCCTCTCTGGTGAGTGAGTAGATCCTCGCATTTGTCATGGCTGAGGGGGCTTCTAGTCTGCCTTGACTGATGTGTGGTCCATCTATTGCAGCCTGCATTTGATGTAACTGGGTTGGTTTGTCTCCGTACTGTATCGGCTGTAGTGTAGGAAAACTAGTCTTGTTCGGGCATTGCTTAGCCATATGCCCTTCTTGGCCACATTCGAAGCATCCTCGTGTGCCCTTGTGACAAATTTCGGGATGGAATTTCCCACAAGTAGAGCACTTGGGGTAGCTAAGCTGTTCACTAGCTGGTCCTCCTTTTGGGTAACTCCCTAGCTTACGTTTGTTGCTGGAGTTCCCTTTCCAGTTAGAGCTGTGGCCCTGGTGCTTCTGAGTACTTGAACCTCCTTGGCCCTTAGACTCTGAAACGGTTTGCTTCTGCTGTTTGATGTTGTTCTGGTAATGCTCGGTGGTCAAAGCACTGCTCACTAGTTCTTCTGTAGTTTGTGGCCTACGAACACCGCTGGCCACATTCATTGCTATTTCCGGCCTCAGCATCTTGAGCATCAACCGGACTTGTTCTCTTTCAGTGCTGACCAGTTCAAGGCATAGACGAGCCAGTCTGTTGAATTTCCTCATGGCCTCCTCAACTGAAAGGTTGCCCTGACGAAATTCAGTGAACTCGTCGTAGTGGAGGTTTGTGACCCGTATGTGGAAAAACTCCTCGAAGAATTCCCTTTCGAAGTCGGCCCATGTCATCTGATTTACTGGGCGCTTCGCTTTAATTTTCTCCCACCACATACGTGCGTCTCCTGTCAGGGCATCTGGCCAGTCCAGAAGCTCCATCGTACTCTCCAGTGTTTTGAACCAGGCTTGAGCATCCCATGGTTCACTGGTGCCTGAGAAATTCTCTGGCTTGATCTTCTGCCACTGGATCAGATAGGCTTCTCTCTGTGCCCCTGCTGCTGGGGCCACTGGTGCTGTAGGTTGGACTGGTGGAACCTCTATCACTACTGGGGTTGCTAAATTAGGTTTCGGAGTGACAGTAGGAGTGTTCTGCTGGTTAGCCCTTAAAGTGGCTATCTCCTGTTGCTGTTCAACTAGTTGCTTCTGTAGCTGAGCCACTACCTCTGCAAGGTCTGGAGGAGGCACTGAGATGCCTGCCTCATGCTGGGGCTCAGTAGCTGGTGTCTTTCTAATTGGACGTCCTCGTACCATTTTCTAAAGAAATAGAGGACATACATAACTAATAGGATCATATTGCATAACTATTGTTATCATGTTAGGTACTATCATACATATATAAGCATGCTTTAGTTATCTAGGAACATGAAAACAAACAAAACGCACATAAAGTGAGAGATGTTCTTACTTGGAAGCTGCAGATTCAATGCTGATGTGTGTGTGTGGAAGTATGGAACTTGCTCTGATACCACTCTGTAACGTCCCGCCTCCTACGGTCTAGGCTGTGAGGCCGGGGGTTACATTATACTGTCTGTTCTTGTGTGGAAAAGAAAAAGACTGAACTAATTAAAACTCTATACTGGGTGCCATAACATCTTAAATTTATATTCGGGATACATTGCTGAAGTTATCCATATGCTAAAGAAGGGAACTTAACTTCCTATTTGGTCACAATCTGAATTTTGACACTTCTAGCTGAAATCAGACATTCCAATCGATCGGCTGATCGATTGGAGTTGTTTGATTGACCCAATGATCGATTCGACTCGCTATTGTGCACTGGTTATGAACTGGATCGATCGGCTGATCGATCCAATCTGGTCAATCGATCCAGTGATTGATTCAGAAGCTCTCTGTTCGTGGAAGCGAATTTCCCAATCGATCGGCTAATCGATCCATGGCCGATCAATCAGCTGATCGATTCATCAGCTTTCTGTTCGCGACAGATCGTTTCCCAATCGATCGGCTGATCAATCGAGGCTACTCAATAGATCAGCTGATCGATTCCAGGGTGTTATGTACGCGAGGACTTCCTCCAATCGATCGGCTGATCGATTGAGGGCTGCTCAATCGATCGGCTGATTGATTGGGTTTCTGATTTCTGCAGAAATCAGCCCCGATCTCGTACAAACACTGCAGGAATTCATCTACAACCATTACACTACTATTAGGCATGTTATTACTCATAATTTGCTATCTAATATCATAACAACTAACAATCTAAGCATAGCTTTCATAATTCAAGACTCTTAGATGACTAGAGTTCAGGAAAGTAATAACGTAAAGAAAATGCTAAGTTCTTGATTGTGCTAGTTTCTCCCAAAGATCTTTATTCCAAGTTCCTACCCACACACATCTTTATTGCATTGTCCTCCAGCCTCCGCTAATCCATCTTTCCTTTACCTTTATCTGCAGTATAAGGAAAAGAAGTATCTGTAAGCTTGGGAGCTTAGTAAGAAACCATCTACCTCACAAAAACATGCACGCGATGAAAACATGCTTTTTAAAGAATGCTATTTAAAACATATGCTGAACATGTTAAAGCATGGCATACTGAAATTACTAACATGAATACTAAAACATGTCATCAAATCTAATCATGGGATATCATTAAGAAAGAGCTAAATTGGAACATAAACTGAGCTGAACTGAACTGAACTAAGCTAATACTGAATTTAAATCATGTTCACATTGATTGTGAGTTTTGAAAGCTATTTATCATAAATAGATAAAAATACTAATCATGCTGCTGTTGGGCCCGACAATTGTACTTGTTGTGCGCGCATCCCTAACTAGACCCAGGGTTGCAAATCCTGAATTTAGTAGAGTGTACTAGGTTATCTAAACCTAGGGACGACTATGGGAGCCCAACCCAAGGACAACTGAGGTCCAGTACAGTGCCACTGATAAAAGTAAAATATTGTTTATAGCTACACTACAAGAATTTTTGCATTCCACAACACCCAATAGACAACGCTTTTTAATAAAAACGTTGTCGTTCTTTGTTTTACAACGCTTTTAGTGAAAAGCGTTGTCTATGGTATTTACTTTTTACTAAAGACAACGGTTTTTAATGAAGTGTTGTCTTTAGTGTTGTTGTTTATGGTCAAAGACAACATTTTTTTAAAAAACGTTTTTTAAAGTGTTGTGTATGTTTCCCCTAAACTCACTTAAAATAAATTCGCAGCCCTCGCTTTGCTAAACTCTAAACCCTCAACGCGCGCACGCCTTCTCCTCACCACTCCTCTCCACGAGTTCTCCTCTCCACTCCTCTCCACGAGTGCCTTCTCCTCTCCTTCTCCTCTCCACGAGCGCCTTCTCCTCTCCACTCCACGAGCGCCTTCTCCTCTCCACTCCTCTCCACGAGCGCCTTCTCCTCTCCACTCCACGAGCGCCTTCTCCTCTCCACTCCACGAGCGCCTTCCGTACCAGATCTTTTCTTTTTTATCTTCTTTTCCTCCAACTTCTGGTGCAATCCTCCATCGTCGAGGGCTTCGAAGCTTCTCCTCTATACCCGTGACCCTCATCTTCGAGGTTTGTCCCAAATCTTACTCCCCGATTTGGAAGCGCAAAGATTATGCCTTTTCTTGTAGGGTTTTTAGATTTTGTTTCTCACTTGCCGGATTCGTGTTTTCTGCCTTGCTACTCTTGCTTTAAGGAAACGATCAAGAGGCTTCCGTAAAGATCATGTTTTAGTATGTATCTTATGTTAAAGAATTTGGCTTCGAAATCCAATCTATGTCGGTTTTCTCATTTGCCCTAAATTTCTGTACATGCTTTCCATTTTTGTATTTGTATGCTCGTTTTTATTTTCTTTCCGTACATATTCTCCTCTTGCTTTCAGTCCAGATTGATGGATTGATTCAATGTGAGATTTGTTCAATGGACTATGTAAAAAATAGATCTTGGGGAATTGGATGAGCTTGCTTTCCAAATGCCATCATGCAAAGAGAACCATGCCATTTGATACCCCTTTTCTTTCTGAAAAGGAGCTGCCGAGGCCATTATTTTTCCACAATACTTGTCTCTCATGCCTCTCGAGCCTGACAACTTTACAGTAGATTCCTGTCTCTCTCTTCAGTCTTCCGCCCTTGCTCTGCCCTCATGATCATCTCTATGTCTTTGTAGAGATGTTGGTTTGTACTAAATATATCCTGACTCGATCAAAGTTTTTTTCGTCAATGCTCTTCTTCACTGCATCATTTTCCGTAGGATCTCGTATCAGTTCCTTATTGATTCAGAAAAGGTGATTGTTCTCAATTCACAGTAGTAGTGCACTGCGCCACTATGAGTGATCTCACATTTGCTTTTCCAACTGTGTGTTCCTCTAGTCACTTAAAGCTGATGCCTTTCAAACTTTTCTTCTTTGTTTTGTTTTGTTCCCTTTGCTTCTTTTGATTTGATCAGGGGTGTGTGACAAAGAGGAAGGATGATGGAAGGAGACAACTTCTCAGTCTTCGGCAATGGAACCCAAGTGGATAGCAAAGTCTTCCAATCCTTCCAGAAGAGCTTCCTTCAGGTGCAAAGCATCTTAGATCAAAACAGATTACTGATCAATGAGATCAATCAGAATCACGAGTCAAAGATCCCTGACAGCCTCAGCCGCAATGTGGGCTTGATCAGAGAGCTCAACAATAACATCCGGCGTGTCGTCGACCTCTACGCTGATCTCTCCCTCTCCTTCACCAAATCCGTGGAAGCATCGTCCGAGTGGAGCTCCGCAGTGAGGCAACCAAGCCACAAGAGGAGTAGGCCTGAGCAGTGAGAGTGTCCACGAGATGGCAGACAAATTACGACACAGGGAGGGACGATTTAGAGCTTTGAAGAGAATTGCTTATTCAAATAACAGGTGAGTTCTTTCACTGTTGTAATTATTGTTGTCTGAGTTTAAGAATAGTTCAGTTTCCTGCTATTATTGTCCTTTGATGCTTCGTGCTCTGGTGTGCATTTATCATTCCAAGGATTCAGAACCTTGTGGAAATTGTTGAGATGTTTGATGACTTGCAATAACAAGAAGGAAATCAAAAAGAAACATTGCAATAGATGGATAGATTGATAATCAGGTTGAGGGTGCCAATTAGCTTAACTTAGTTGGTAGGGAGAGGTCTTACAGATAGATTATCATGATCTTAGGGTTAAAATTCGTCTTCTCTTAAATGTGAGTGTTGGAGCTTTTCATAATAATAATATTTCTAATACTATGAGATACTTTTTTTCAGAGGAAGAACCAAACTTGAATTTGGAGGAAATGCAGTTGTTAATCCATAATTGTTTTGTCCTACATTTGTATTGAGGAAGCCAAGGCAAGCAGTGCAATGAGGAGTTTAACAGCCATTCCTTGCATAGCTTGAATTTCAGGAAATTTGATCGTTGCCTACATATGGTAAGTAAGTTTATTTAAGCAATTTCAGCAACTTTTTCATCACATGTTTGCTTCCCAATTTTAGCAACTTATTATGGTTTATTGTTACAATTTCACCAACTTATTATGATTTGAACTGCAAGAAGTTTACTAATATTGTTGTGTGAACAAGTTTACTCTTGAAAATTCAACTTCTAGTAATTTTCTCATACCATGTTATTCTCATTAAGTTAATAGTTCATCATTTCTATTGAGAGGTTTACTAATATCAATTGATGTGGTACACTTTACATAAATATAGCTCATTCATTTTCAACCGGCCCTTAATGTTTGCCTCTGCCATTTGTTCTTCTAGACAGGAAGTACTTTGCTCATATCTTTTTTCTTGTATATTTTTAAGTATCTTAAATGTGCTTGTCCTCAAGAAATAAAAGAATTTGCATGTATACATTTCTGGTATGTTTAATATGCAAGACTGTTCATAGTAAGTTCTCATGTATGGATGTTACTATCATCAGCCATAACTTAGTGTTATGAGTGATCATTATTTTTTCCAACTTATTATGAGTGTTTTGTATCTAAATTTTATTATTTAGTATCTAAATATTTTTTTTCTTTGCAATGATAGGTGTCTGTATAAAAAGATGGTGAAAGATACCAAGACAAAGAAATTTAGATTTATGAATCCTCACAAACTCCCATATCGGGCAAAAACGGCACAAGACAAATCAGTTAAGCTTGAAACCCTGAATCAAAGGGCAACTCTTTTAGCCGATAAGCTGACAAGTGCATCAACAGATCAACTAGTGTTAGTGCCATGTAATGTCGGGTAAGCAAGAAGTAAAACATCACTTTCAATTGCTTCCTTTCGATAATTTATTCAATTTTATGATCTAATCCTACGTATTTGCCTAGTTTCCATTGGAATCTTAGTGTTATTGAACCTTACAAGGATGCTATTTACCTGCTGGATTCCCTAAGTTGTCGCATTCGCGATGATGATTCAAAATACGTAATGGAAATGTGAGTTCAGATTTCTTTTAGTAAATATTTATTATAATAAAAATCTTATTTAACAAATATTCTTAGCGTATGAAGGGCCTTAAAATTGTTTAATTCAACCAAGGGAAGGAAAGGTAGGAAAAATGTTAAGTGGGAAGTAGTTAAGGTATGTGTACTTTTGTTTAACATATATTGTAATGTGTATAATTTTCATTAACAATTTGACTCTAATTACTATATATAGGCTCCTCAACAACCGGATGCGAAACAATGTGGTTTTTTTGTGATGCGATTTATGAGAGAAATTATTGAAGAAGTTGAGACTATTGAGAGAGATTCGCTGCAATCAATAGTAACATTATTTAGCTTATCTCAAATTATTTGACATAAACTATTTAAAATTGTAAAGTGATCAGTGTTGATTATTTTTCCATTAACATAAATTGTGTATGCTCACAGTTCACAAAAATAGGGTACTCTCGTGAACAAATTGATGAGGTTCGGTCCGAGTTGGTGGAGTGCATACAAGATCATATTTATGAATAGGTATGGAATGATAGTTGCCATAATTCTATTTAGATTTAAGTTCATGGAATGGTGGTTTTTTTGGTGGAATCATAGTTAATGCCAATTTTTTTGATGCAGTGCATAGTTACCAGATCGACCTTGAGCAGTTGACCCCAAAGAAAAGTTGTCACTGAAGTTTAAAAACTTGTGAAAATTTTTAGTGAATGATGATGTTTTGTGAATGATGATGTTTTGGAAAAATTGTCACTTAGGTGAAAGGATGTTTTCTGGATTAATATGCAAGTACAAAGCAATGTATTATATGTTATTCTGTAAAGTTCTATCAGTGTAAATTATCTAGTTTCTTTATCTAGCTTTTGTTCCACTATTGGGTTTGTTTTTCTAATAATTACTCGTGCAGCAAAATACTGAGCAAGAAGTCGTAGATCTTATAATCGGGTAAAGTAGAAAAGTTAACTACTTCATTATGCTTTCATCTTAGTATTTGTATATTTGATTTGTCTTCTTTGAACCGACTTCAAGTCAAAAAGCCAGTTCCTCTAGATAGTTGTTAAAAATAAGGTATTATTTGGTTTGTACGTGAACTTAATATTTGGTAATATTTGGTCTTTGATGATAACGACTGAGTTCCAAAGTTGCATGATTACATTGTTCAAGCAGATTGCTCGCTGCCTCAGTAGCTCGCATTTTCAGTTTGTTTCATCATTGATATTCCTTCTTTTTAGTGTTCTATATTAAAAGGAAATACTAACTGTCGATGAGATTGTTATCCTCTTGCTTGAACATGAACCAAAGTATATAAATTTGACCTTTTGATCTGAAAGTATAAAAAAAAGTTAATTGGATACTAGTTTTTTATTTTTTTTTTTGCAGTTGCATTTGTTGTATTTTCATATGTTTCTCAGTGAACTTCTAAACAATTCTTTTTTCATTAATTTATTAAGGCTTATTATAAGTTTCAATTTGATGGTGCAAATTGTTTTCTTTTGTAATCCATCTGTTTCTTCTTTGGTTTAGGAAAGTTGAAGTGAATCCCTTGATAGCTGTTTCATAGGTTTGTTCCATTATTTTCCAAGACGTACTGGAATCACTATCAATAGCCCTCAAGGACTGTTTACAACCTTGCAATCAAATTAATTGGACTTATAATCTAATGTATGGTCATCTGGAGCATGAATATTGGAGGATTCATGAATGACTCTTCGGATGATGAATGTATGTCATTTAATATTGGTTCATGTATTTATTTAGATACATCTTGAGTATTCCCTATAAATACCCTATGTATTTAACAATTCAAAGATGAAGAAAATCAAAAGTAGTTGAACACTAACACTTGGACGCCAACATTTTTGAGTTGGCGCCTAGATTTGACCATCTAACAGACACGGCTAAAGGATCAACTTCTATGAACACCCTTAATAACTTATACAGATATTTGTGAACAATTAGGTTGGTGGCTATCAATATAACTTCTATTTAGGCTGCTCAACCCGTTTGGCAAATCCTTTCAGCCGAGCCTACCAAACTGGTTAACTTGGTTAGTGTGACTTGGGTCAATTCAACTTATATGACCCACTTAACACATGCAAGCCTAATGGACTTGCCCGATCTATCCAACTTGTTTGAATTGTCTAGTTCACTCATTTCAACACTCTTTGTATTAAACTAGCAAGTTTAAACACCCATCCATAGCTCAAGTATTCACACAAAAATGTCTATAACCTAAGTTGACACTGAGTTTATAGTCATCATGTCCATTTTCTCTAGATACCATTTCAATGTGTTAGACAGATACAATTAGGCATGTCAAATAACATAAATAGTAGGCTACCAACGGAATTGCAAGACGTAATACTAAGAATCACTCTTCAGAGCAATGAGATGCATGTAAATAGGCAAACTTCAAAGCTATGGATGATAAGCTGTTTAGACACATAAAACAGTACCCAGGAACTACTACTGATTTTTAAGTACATCAAAAAATTATAGTACAATCCATCTTTTTCAGGTTGATTCTAAGAAAAACAAGAAGAGAGGAAAGATAAACTAAAAATCCATCTTTTCCAAGTTAACTTCTGAAGCTTCAAACTGAAGATTGAATATATTTATAGCACACGAAATTTGAAGACCTGATTACCTTTATGTCTCCCTCCTAGATCTCCTAGGGCGTGGTGCTGATACATCATCCTTCCCTTCCTCTTCTTTCTCTTCACTGCTTCCTAGAACTTCAGACTCTACAGAATCAGGGTTCTGGGGTTGAGCAGCTGGTGCGACAGTAGCAGCTGGTGGAGCCGGTGACTGTGATGCAAAACAATAAAAGTTAAATCATGCATAAGTTGTAGACAGGAACGAATGGTGAAGTCACTGCAAGACAGTAAGCTCACTTGAGGTTTCTTTCTGCCGAAGAGAAGCTTGAAAATGACAGTAGCGAATATGACCAGTATGGAAACCAGGACTCCTATAGTGAGGTTAGGTATACTATAATTTATACTATGCACATTTACCGTGAATTTTCCTTATTGAGCTTGGGCTAGTGACGGTTACGAATGTATTTTATTTCAAGAACCGTATAAGCAAGTGTTCGTGCATCTAGTTTTATAACAATGCACTTCGTATCTTTGATCTAAAAAGCTTCTGAAACAAGTCATCTTCTCCAAGCATGCCCTGGTCAACATGCTAGTCACCTACTGGAGTCATTTCCTCGATGGCACGGATGAATACCTGAAATCCATCCTCTACTCCACCATTCTTTGCCACTCCTCAAGCCGAAACAACTGCAAAGGTAGAGTCAACATCAAGTATTACATTGTGCCTGGCTACAAGAAGACCGGGGCCGCAAAATCCAATAAAGACAGGTCAAACATCAAGTAGCATTTTGTAACTTATTCCTCTTAGGTTATATGCTTGGTTAATATATATGCTTAGAACTTGTAAAGACAGGTCAAACATTAATATGCTTGGTTAATATATCCATCTACAAGACTCCCGCTTTTTCCTCTAAATATGATTTTCATTTAGCACAGAACTAATGCCAATATTTTTATTTTGATGCAGTGTTTAAAGAGCTTGAGTAGAAGTTGGCCCTAAAGAAAACTTGTCGATCGTATATAAACACACTTACGGTATGAATTACATGTATATATAACATTGACATATTATTTAGTACGAGATTTACATGTATGAAAGTTTTCATACAAAATTTCTTGATTGCCTACAACCCCAGGTGTGTTGATGACAAGTTGAAGAAGATGGCTCTAAGAGTGATAGCTGAAAGCCTTTCAGAAGAAGAGATTGTTGGACTTAAAGAAGCAATTCCATGCGATGGACACCAACAACAGCGGTTAGTCAATGATGAGGTTTTGTAAAACTTGTGTGTTTGAAAAATTATTGTCATGAAGTTAAGGATAACTTGTATGATACAAATTTAATTTGTGGATCAATATGTATACATTTTGTTTGTATAATATAAAGTTTTATTTATTTGTTAAATAGTCTTATTATAAAAATGATTGTGGTTGTGGATATTCAATTATATGTAAATTTTGAGTATTTTTATAATTTTGACTATTTGGACAATTAAAAAACACTATTTTTATAAAGACAACGTTTTAAGTAATAAAAGACAACGCTTAAAAAACAATGTCTTTGAGACCAACCACAACGCTTTTAAAGCGTTGTCTTTGATATGTGCATTTTTACAACAGCATCTTTAACAACGCTTTTTAAGAACGAATAGACAACGCTTAAAAAGCGTTGTCTTTGTGACCAACCACAACGCTTTTAAAGCGTTGTCTTTGATATGTGCATTTTTACAACAGCATCTATAACAACGCTTTTTAAGAACGAAAAGACAACGCTTAAAAAGCGTTGTCTTTGTGACCAACCACAACGCTTTTAAAGCGTTGTCTTTGATATGACTTTCTACAACACCATCTACAACATCACTTTTTAAGTACATACGACAACGCCAAAAAAGCGTTGTTGTTTAGCTTTTTTCTTGTAGTGCTAATTCATCTTGTCTTACTTTACTAGGTTATTTGAACCTAGAACTAGGTTATCTGAACCTAGAGGCGACTGTGGGAGCCCACCCATTGGACCGTAGTCCCATAAAACTGAAGCTAGTCTATGTCTGTTATTTAAAAATGCATCTAGGCATTTAATTGAACTATTAAAACACCTACTGTAGCATATAACTGCATTAGACATTTTATCGAGCACCTAGTGTGCTCTAACTCTACATATGGCTGCACTATAAACGTAATCGGAAACTATATATATAAAAACATGCGATTAGCTACTTATACTGCTGGTGAGGGGTTACTTACATCCTGCGCTAGATTTTCTTACGATTCGATCGCTAGGTTTCCGGAGAAGATGATCGCTTCGATGATCCTCTTGCGTCTATGCTTCCTTCTCGCGGAGGGGAGCGTCCTTGTGCTGGAATCATCGCCGGAGGGTGCTCCTATGATCCTAGGGGCGGAACCCTAGGCTTCTTGGACTTGGGCGCCGAGATAGTGAGAAGGAGAGGGGGCGGCGTGTGAGGGTTTTAGGAAGAAGAGAAGTTGTCGTTAAAATAATAACTCCTCTCTTAATTTTCTATTTATATTAAGTTGTTAATACCACCCAACTAAATCTTAAATATAATTGTTCTCCTTTCCTATCAGCACACCCCTGCTAGGACCCCTTGGTTACTAGAATCACCCTATATGACATAAAGTCCATAGGTCTCGGGTTCAATTCTTGCTTAAGCTATTTTATGTTTTCATTTATTTTTGCTACTTCGGCTATTCTAAAATTTTCATAAAAATATTCTAAAATTCCAGAAAAATAATAGAATATTTCTAAAATAAATGTGAGAATTTTTCGGGTGTTACATAATGTCCCCAAGAGGAGCTCATAAGGATTGTCATGTTAAACCCTATAGGTGCACTTAGTC
This sequence comes from Zingiber officinale, assembly GCF_018446385.1. Classification (NCBI taxonomy): domain Eukaryota; kingdom Viridiplantae; phylum Streptophyta; class Magnoliopsida; order Zingiberales; family Zingiberaceae; genus Zingiber; species Zingiber officinale. The sequence goes on from NC_055988.1 coordinate 145,587,278, forward strand.
CGACATGACGATAAGGTTGAGTGATACTACTCTTGGAACTAAGATATTAATTAAGTGAGTTGTCAGTAACTTATTTAATTAGTGGACATTTGACATCTTAAACACAGGGAGATTAATACACTCATAATAAGAAGGAGCACAAAATATAATTTGGGATTGGTGCGGTAGTTCAATAATAATTCTTTAGTGGTATGAATTATTATTGATGAAGTTAAGTTGTGTGTTCGGGGTGAACATGGGAAGCTTAATTTCATCGGGAGACCAAAACTAATTCCTCCTCTCGGTCCCTATCGTAGCCTCTTGTATATAGAGATGTATACGCACCAATACCCACCTTTCTACCCACCTTAAGGTGGCCGACCAAGCTAGCTTGGAGCCCAAGCTAGGGCCGGCCAAAGCTAATGGTGAAGCTAAATTTATGTGGCCGGCCAAAGCTTGGGTCCCAATCTTAGGTGGCCGACCACTAGAAAATAAAAAGGATTTTTTATTAAAATTATTTCTTATGTAGATATCATGGTTTTAAAAGAGAGTTTGAAATTTAAATCTTTCCTTTTATAGCTTTCTACAAAAGATTAAGAAAAGATTTGAAATCTTTCCTTATTTGTAGATTGAAAGGTGGATTTTAATTTTAAGAAAACTTTCCTTTTTTAACCATGTTCATGATTTAAAAGAAAGTTTAAAAATTAAATATCTCTTTTATAAGTTTCTACAAAAGATTTGATATCTTTCCTTATTTGTAGATTGAAAGGAGATTTTAATTTTTTAAAGATAACTTTCCTTTTTGGAAATTATCCACATATTTAAAAGAATGATTTTAATTTATTAAATTTCCTTTTTATAATCCATCATGAAGGGAAAAATTATTGGAGAAATTTTTTATAAATTTCCGGAGACAAATTAGGAAGTTTTAATTAATTAAAACTCTCCTTATTTATAGCTTTAAAGTGGCCGACCATGATGTTTAAGAAAATAAAATTGTTTTTTAATTAATTAATTTTTATTAATCATGGCAAAAGAATTAAGGAAGTTTTTATTTAAATTTCCTTATTTGCCAAGACCAAGGATTATAAAAGAGGGGGTAGAGGTGCCTTCATAAAAAAACAACTCTATTCTTTTCTTCCTCTCTTTTTCTCCTTGGTGTGGTTGGCCCTAGAGGTTTTCCCTCTTCTCTTCTCTTCTTCTTTAGTGGTCGGTTATATCCTCTCTTGGAGCTCTTGATGGTAGCCGGTTCTAGCTAGGAGAAGAAGGAGAGAAAGGAGGTTTTGTTTTTTGCATCCCTTGGAGCTTGGTGGTGGTGGCTGAATCTCTACTTCTCTTAGAGAATTGTGGTGGCTGAATCTTGCATGGAGAAGAAGGTGGCTTAGGTGGATTCTCATCTCGGTAGATCGTTATCCACACAACGTCCGGGATAAGAAGAGGAATACGGTAGAAGATCAAGAGGTTATTTGCTTACAAATAAAGGTATAACTAGTAATTATTTTCCGCATCATACTAGTTTTCTTTGTATAGTTATTTTTGGAAATACCAAACACAAGAGGCATATGATTCTAGAGTTTTTGGATTTGTTTCGAATTTGTGTTTCTTTTTTTTTATTTTTCAAATTTGTGATTTGATTGTTCTTTTTGGTTAACCTAGAGTTATTTAAGGAAATTAAATATTAGCTTTCCTTAAAAGGCTTTGTCTAGGCGGTGGTGGTTGCTCCCATATCCAAGAAGGTCATGTGCCTCGCCATGCAGTTCTGGAAGCCAATTTTAGAAATTAATATTTAATGAAATTAATAATATAGGTGGATTTGAATCAATAGTGTTAAGTTCCGCTTGCGATTCAAATCTAAACTATTAAGAATAGATAAGTTAAATTTGGAATCAATGATGTTAATTTCCATCTGCGATTCCTAATTTAACTTCTAAAGAACACAATAGGTTATTTAAGGAAAGGTTCGACACTTATACAAAAAAATTTTGTACAGTGGAACCGATACGTTTTCTTAGGACTAGCCAACACACGCCAGGTCTATGTCCAGACCTGCATGTACACCTATTATCCTTGGCTGGGATGCCCCGACCTGCACGCCAGGTCTGTGTCCATACCTGCATGTACACCTATTATCCTTGGCTGGGATGTCCCGACCTGCACGCCAGGTCTATGTCCAGACCTGCTTCTATTTACTGTTATCCTTGGCTTGTATGTCCCGACCTATACGCCAGGTCTATGTCTAGACCTGCATGTACACCTATTATCCTTTACCTACATGCCAGGTCTGTGTCCAGACCTGCATGTACACCTATTATCCTTGGCTGGGATGTCCCGACCTGCACGCCAGGTCTATGTTCAGACCTACATGTATACCTATTATCCTTGGTTGGGATGTCCCGACCTGCACGCCGGGTCTGTGTCTGACATATAATCCCATCTTTTGACCGTCCCGTCTGCTGAGACTTTGATCCTGTCCATGTAAGCTTGACTTTTGACCTCCTTGACCTCCACATCCGCTTGATTTCTGACCGGCACGGAGGCTTGACTTCTGACCTTCTTGACCTCCAGTTCAGCTTGACTTCTGACCCTCTTGTGGCCCTGACTCATAACCACATCAGCTTGCCGACCCCACGAACATGCACCGTATCACAAGCCTCCCCCGCAAGTCTATTCGAAGGAGGCTCTGGTCCGACTGACTAGACCCCAATCCTTGTGTTAACCGACCTGGTTCCCGCTTCCTTTGATGACCTGTCTTTCATCTGTATTCTGCAAAATTTCCTTCCATCCTGGGAGATGAACGATCTCCTTCCGCATCTATGATGACTCCTCAACTTCTGAGCGCACCTTCTTCCTATAAATGTTAACACTGTTTTCTGAGTGCCGCCTCAAGTTCCGAGGAAATCCCTTCACCTTCTCCTTCCTTATAAAATATATGAACGTCCAACGCTTCCAGCTATCCTCTTGCTAATACAGTACCTTGTCTCCATGGAACCTACCACAGAACCTAGCGAACTTGCTTCTTTGCTTCGACAGACTTCCTATCTGTTGGAGTTACTGGCTCAAAAAGAGGAAGCCTCATTCCAGCAAATTGCCACTCTGACGGAGTTACTAGCTCAAAAGGAAGGCATCTTACAGGAGATGACCGCGAGCAGAGATCTTCAAGCTTCCCTTACTCATGAGATGGAAAGCCTCTGACTGGCCGCCAAATCTAGGACCCGAGCCGAAATTTGAAGAGGAAACATGAAGATGAAGTGGTTCTTTTGAAAGAGGAAGGACGGATCATGTTGGTGCAGCGGAGACCGGCAAGAGGGGGGTGAATTACCTGCAATAAAAACTAAACTCTCCTTAACCAATTTCAACTCAAATAATAAGCAACTATATTAAGAATCAAAATAAGCAGAGAAAAAGACACACAAATTTAACCTGGTTATAACCAAGAGGGTTGTTAATCCAGGACGATGAAAAGCGTAGTAAGAGAGCTCCTTCTCTGAAGGCGGAGAAGCCTTTTACACTTTGTAAGCACAGAAGTTGCAGAAGAAGAATTACAGAGTTGGTTTTTCGTTCACTGTTTTTGATATTTCTAAGAGCTACCCGAGACCCTCTTTATATAGGGGTTCTCGAGCTTATCAGTTCACCTGATCCTTCGGGATCAAGTTTGACTCGAGAGGGATCGGTCGACCGATCCCCAGGTTCGGTCAACCGAACCTGCTGTACCTGCCCAGCTTCGCATCTAGGTGCAGTCTCTGTGGATCGAGCTTGGGTTCGGTCGACCGATCTGCCAACGGTCTTCTGCTGAGTTGGCCCAATCAGATTGCTCGACTTGGTCTCTGGATAGACTTCGGTTCGGTCGACCGATCAGAAGGTTCGGTCGACCGATCAGCTCCCCAATGGTTGGCTGCTTAACGTGGCTTCTGACGTGTCACCAACAGCTGGCTTCGGATACAGAAGGGTTCGGTCGACCGATCAAGGGGTTCGGTCGATCGAACCATTGACAAGTCAACTTCCAGTTGACTTGTTTTGGTTCGGCTCCTTGGGTGATTGCGGCCTACCGGAATAGGACTCACCCGAACCCAATTCCCGACCTTCTCCTCGAGCAGGCTTCCTCCCCGGCTTTACGTCCCTCGAACGCCGCGCACGTTCTTCTCACCCACCGAGTGTACTCTTCCGCAGCTCTCCCGTCCTTCGGACGCACCGAGCCCGTCGGCTCCCTTCCCGTGCCGTCCTTCTCGCCAGCTGCGTCTTCCGCTCGACTTCCTGTGCTCATAAGTTCCTGCACACTCAGACACAGGGATTAGACAAAACGCAGGACCTAACCAACTTGGTTGATCACATCAAAACTACCACGGGGTTCAACAAGCTCCCCCTTTTTGATGTGAATCAACCAAGTTCAAGTTAGGGGTAAACCAAACAAATAGTAATTTAAAGAAAATTACTAAACTAACAATTCAGGCATAAATTTGTAATTTTGAACTAAATTGCAACATTAAAATATATACAAAAAAATTTTAAATTCCCCCCAACTGAACTTATCTTTTATTCTCCCCCTTTGATCACAGCAAAAACGGGGACAAAAAGATTTTCAATGAAAATTTCCTAAGTGTTCAACATCCAAGAAAAAAAAATTTTCAACGTTAAACATTTTCTAAGTGTCAAAATGTTTTTCAAAATGCAAAAAAATCTTCTAAGTTACAAAAATTCTAAACAAATTTCTAAGTCCCAAACACTTTTTCTAAGCACTATTCAATTTTATTTTCAATGCTTTTATCAAAACGTTAATTAAACAGTTTATTTCTAAATTTGGCTTCCAGGTAGTGGCGAGGCACTAGGTCTTCTTGGTTATTGGAGCAACAACCACTTTCTAGTCAAAGCCGCATTAGGAAAATCAATGTTTAATTTTCTCTTTTGAAGCCTTTAATTTTAAAGGATTAATTAAGTACGGATTTTGGAATCCAATAGAGATTCCTTCCTACTGGATTAGTCAGATACTTAGGGGGTATATAGTTTCTTGGTACTTTTCTAAGTTGACCCTGATGGTTTCTAATGTACCAATTTAATTTTCCATAAATCCTAATTTTTGAACTTGGAAATTTCTTTAAGCATGCATCACTTTTCAATTTTTCAATTTCATTTTTAAATTTTGCATTTTCTAATTGCAAAATTTCATTTTCCAAATTTAAATTTTCCAAACTTATTTTTAAATTGGCAATTTCTTTTTCTGATTTGAATAGATCTTTTGATAAAGCTTTAATAAACTCAAAAAACTGTTTAGGGTTTAGGGCACGAACCTTACTTACCTGTTTGTCGGTAGCTCCCCCTTCATCACAACTTTCCTCTTCTGTCTCTCCCCCTTGATCAATGCTCATCTCTGAGTCTAAGTTATCTTCAAAGAGGTGGTTGGCCACCAATGCTAGTCCCGAGAATTCTTCGACTTCTGACTCGGAGGATGAAGAGTCGTCCCATGTCGCCTTCAAATTTTTGTGCTTGGAGGAATTTGGTTTCTTGTAATTGGTCTTTGTCTTCTCCTTTTGTTTGCACTTCAATTTTGGGCAGTCCTCCTTGATGTGCCCTTCTTCGTTGCAATTGTAGCAACGGACTGTCCTTCTCTTTTGACGATGTTTACTTGACTGCCATCTAAATTGGTTAGATTTAAAAAACTTGTTAAATCATTTTACCATTAACGCAGCTTCGTTTTCGTCAATCGTCGCTTCGGAGTCGGGATCGTCCTTTTCAGCTCGTAGGGCAATGTTGAGGTTCGACTTTTCTACTTGATTTTTTGTAATTCGAGATTCGTGAAGTTCGAAAGTTGAAAATAAATTTTCTAAACTACTTACCTTAAGATCCTTAGAGATGTAGTACGCATCTACTAAGGATGCCCATTCTGGAGTCCTCAGGAAGGCGTTGAGCGCGTATCGGATGGAATCCCGGTTCGTTACTTCTTCTCCAAGGTTGGTTAGTTGCGTGATCAGTTCTTTGATCCTTGCTTGGAGCTGCGCTACCTTCTCGCCTTGGTTCATCCGGAGGTTCGTCAACTGGTTCCGGAGGATGTCGCGCCTAGCTAGCTTCGCTTCGGATGTACCCTCGTGAAGCTCCAGGAATTTCTCCCAGAGATCTTTCGCGGAGTTGTAACTTCTGATCCGGCTTACCTCCTGAGGTGGCAGAACATTGAGGAGGTGGAATTCCGCTTTTCCGTTGGCAACGAAGTCGGCTTGCTCCTTCTTGCTCCACGTGTTTTCTTCTTTGTTTTTAGGAGCTGCAAAACCATATTTCATAATAATTAAAATATCAAAATCTGTTTTAAAGAATACCTCCATTTTTCGCTTCCATGTAGCGAAATCTCCGTCGAACTTCGGGGGATGGATGTTTGCGCCGGCCATTGTTCTGATCTTTGTGCTTCAGATGGCGGTTAGTCCCTCTGAGGCTGTTGGGCTCTGATACCACTTGTTGGTGCAGCGAAGACCGGCAAGAGGGGGGTGAATTGCCTGCAATAAAAACTAAACCCTCCTTAACCAATTTCAACTCAAATAATAAGCAACTATATTAAGAATCAAAATAAGCAGAGAAAAAGACACACAAATTTAACCTGGTTATAACCAAGAGGGTTGTTAATCCAGGACGATGAAAAGCGCAGTAAGAGAGCTCCTTCTCTGAAAGCGGAGAAGCCTTTTACACTTTGTAAGCACAGAAGTTGCAGAAGAAGAATTACAGAGTTGGTTTTTCGTTCACTGTTTTCGATATTTCTAAGAGCTACCCGAGACCCTCTTTATATAGGGGTTCTCGAGCTTATCAGTTCACCTGATCCTTCGGGATCAAGTTTGACTCGAGAGGGATCGGTCGACTGATCCCCAGGTTCGGTCGACCGAACCTGTTGTACCTGCCCATCTTCGCGTCCAGGTGCAGTCTCTGTGGATCGAGCTTGGGTTCGGTCGACCGATCTGCCAACGGTCTTCTGCTGAGTTGCCCGATCAGATTGCTCGACTTGGTCTCTGGATAGACTTCGGTTCGGTCGACCGATCAGAAGGTTCGGTCGACCGATCAGCTCCCCAACGGTTGGCTGCTTGACGTGGCTTCTGACGTGTCACCAACAGCTGGCTTCGGATACAGAAGGGTTCGGTCGACCGATCAAGGGGTTCGGTCGATCGAACCATTGACAAGTCAACTTCCAGTTGACTTGTTCCGGTTCGGCTCCTTGGGTGATTGCGGCCTACTGGAATATGGCTCACCGGAACCCAATTCCCGGCCTTCTCCTCGAGCAGGCTTCCTCCCCGGCTTTACGTCCCTCGAACGCCGCGCACGTTCTTCTCGCCCACCGGGTGTACTCTTCCACAGCTCTCTCATCCTTCGGACGCACCGAGCCCGTCGGCTCCCTTCTCGTGCCGTCCTTCTCGCCAGCTGCGTCTTCCGCTCGACTTCCTGTGCTCCTAAGTTCCTGCACACTCAGACACAGGGATTAGACAAAACGCAGGACCTAACCAACTTGGTTGATCACATCAAAACTACCACGGGGTTCAACAGATCAAAGATGAGACTATTGGGCAGCTGAAGCGTACCATTGACCTTATTACAGAAGATCTAATTAAGGTCCGAGCTCATCTGACTAGGAAGGATCAAGTCTCTGGCTCTGGTAGCCATGTAAACCTTTAAAGAATGTACCTTTCACTTTAACGGAGTAAAACCTGTTCTTTGCATTCCCCTCTTATTGTAGTTCCACACTTTGTCTCGGGTATCATCATGTTTTTATAGAACACCTGCATTTATCTAATATTTCTAACAAAAATAGCAGTAATTAAAATAGCTTGCTTACCTCATTTTACCTCATAACATATAAACCTTTGGCCAAAGCCAATGAGACGCTTGAGGGTATGCCTGCGAGATTTCATATTTAACAAGAACCTTAGAACACTGTATTGACCAGTCTGACGAGATAACTGAGCTGGCTGCAGGGTGTGTTGGTGAATATAAGACATACTGACCGAAAACATCATTGTCCTGACCAAGAAGGTCGTTGGTCGTGAGAGCATGCTCACTTATAACTCGCGCTGGGGCGAGAGTCTGGTACAACCGACCGGGAAGGTCGTTGGGAGTGAGAGCCTTGCTCACTTATAACTCGCACTGGGGCGAGAGTCTGGGACAGCCAACCTGGAAGGTCGTTGGGCATGAGAGCCTTGTTCACTTATAACTCGTACTGGAGCGAGTGCCTGGGACAGCCGACCTGGAAGGTCGTTGGGGCGTGAGAGCCTTGCTCACTTATAACTCGCACTGGGGCGAGAGTCTGGGACAGCCGACCCGGAAGATCGTTGGGCGTGAGAGCCTTGCTCACTTATAACTCGCACTGGGGCAAGAGTCTGGGACAGCCGACCTGGAAGGTCGTTGGGCGTGAGAGCCTTGCTCACTTATAACTCGCACTGGGGCGAGAGTCTGGGACAGCCGACCTGACAGGTCGTTGGGTGTGAGAGCCTTGCTCACTTATAACTCGCACTGGGGCGAGAGTCTGGGACAACCGACTTGGAAGGTCGTTGGGTGTGAGAGCCTTGCTTACTTATAACTCGCATTGGGTGAGAGTCTGGGACAGCCGACCTGGAAGGTCGTTGGGCGTGAGAGCCTTGCTCACTTATAACTCGCACTGGGGCGAGAGTCTGGGACAGCCGACCTGGAAGGTCGTTGGGCGTGAGAGCCTTGCTCACTTATAACTCGCACTGGGGCAAGAGTCTGGGACAGCCGACCTGGAAGGTCGTTGGGGGTGAGAGCCTTGCTCACTTATAACTCGCACTGGGGCGAGAGTCTGGGACAGCCGACCTGGAAGGTCGTTGGGCGTGAGAGCCTTGCTCACTTATAACTCACACTGGGGCTAGAGTCTGGGACAGCCGACCTGGAAGGTCATTGAGCGTGAGAGCCTTGCTCACTTATAGCTCGCACTAAGGCGAGAGTCTGGGACAACCGACCTGGAAGGTCGTTGGATGTGAGAGCCTTGCTCACTTATAACTCGCGATGAAGGCAGGCCTTGGTGTACTGGAAGTTGACGGAAAGTCGCTGAAGCGTTGGATCTACCTGGTACTCCCCTGGAGAGGTTCACACAGGCAGCTGACGAAGACAGACAACCAGGACGATGACACTGTTGCTCTGCGCACACTCAGACAAGCCTACGAGTCGTTAGAGATCAGAAACCAAGGAAAAAGTCCCTGGACAATAACTTCTTGATGACCTTATAAGGCCCGTCCCACTGCGGTGCTAGCTTGGTTACATCCCCCACGGGCTTGATTTGCTTCCAGACCAGATCTCCCTCCCCAAAGAATCGAGGAATCACTCTTCTGTTATAATTTTGTCTCATTCTTTGTCGATAAGCCTCTAGCCGAGCCGCCGTTCTGTCACGGGTTTCGCTAATAAGATCTAGCTCAACCAACCACCGCTCTGTATTTTCTTCATCATATAATGTCCTCCTGACCGATAGCACTCCAATTTATATGGGTATGACTGCTTCATTGCCATAGACCAGGTGGAATGGTGTCAGACCTGTACTTTCCCGAGGTGTTGTACGATAGGCCCACAGAATGCTTGACAGCTCTTCTACCCAATTGCCTCCCACATGATCCAGCTTAACCTTCAGACCTCGTACTATTTCTCTGTTGACTACCTCGGTCTGACCATTACTTTGTGGATATGCTACTGATGTGAAGGCCTGCGTTATGCCAACCCCTTACACCAGTCTTAGATTTTTTGTCCTTGAAATAACATTCCATTGTCTGACACCAGTTTGTGACGAATACCAAATCTGCAAAGAACGTTCCTCCATAGGAACTGAATGACGACATCTTCTGTGATCCGAGCCAAGGCCTCTGCTTCCACCCATTTAGAAAAATAATCCACCGCCACCAATAAGAAACGTCTTTGTCCTGGTGCCATTGGAAATGGTCCCACAATATTCATGCCCCATTGATCAAAATAACATGAGACTATAGACGTTTTTAGTAGAGCCGTAAGACGATGTGTTAAATTTTGATGTTTCTGGCAGGACAGGCAGGTATTTATCAATTTGTGAGCATCTCTTTGTAAGGTAGGCCAAAAATACCCGGCCAGGAGTACTTTGCGAGATAGGGTCCGTCCGCCTACATGATTGCCACAGCATCCCAGGTGTATTTCTCGCAAGGCCTGGTCAACCTCCTCTATACCCAAGCATTTGAGTAAGGGTCTCGAGAAGGACCTCTTGTAGAGCTGATCTCCGATCATGACATAAGCATGAACTTGCTTCCTGATCAGCCGTGACTCTTCTGGATCAGTCGGTAAGATACCCTGCATGAGATAGTTGATCATGGGCGCCCGCCAATCAATAGTTGCTTCTCTATTATTTTGCAGATTTATCCGAGCTATCAAAAAAGTTTGTTCTGCTGACCAATCCAACACCCAAGTGGTTAGGGAACTGGCCATCGTTGCTAATTCATCTGCCCTCTCATTTTCCGACCTGGGAATCTTGGTTACCGTAACCTCTGCGAATTCCTCCTTCATCTTCTCATAGGCTTCCTGGTACACTTGTAATTTATCACAATTTATCATAAAGTTGTCTGTCACTTGTTGAGTTACCAGCTGTGAATCTGAATAAATGACTACCCGGGTTGCCCCTACGTGCCGGGCTACTTGCAATCCTGCCAACAAGGCCTCGTATTCTACCTCATTGTTCGTGGCTCGAAAATTCAATCGAACCGCCAATTGAAGTATATCTCCTTGGGGAGATATTACCAAGACCCCAACCTCGCTTCCCTAGCGATTAGCCGATCCATCCACATGGACCTTCCAGGTTTCTTCAGAGTTGGTTTGATGAATTTCTGTTAAGAAATCTGCTAAGGCATGCACCTTAATGGCGGTGCGCGGTTGATACTGTAGGTCGTATTCTCCCAACTCCGTTGCCCACTTGATAAGCCAGCCTGCAACTTCTACATTAGTTAGCGCTCTTCCCATGGTGCCATTGGTCAGAACCGTGATAGGATGCGATAAGAAATAGGGTCTTAACCGCCTAGCTATAAGGACCAATCCGTAAACCAACTTCTCTAGGGTCGTGTACCGAGCCTCGACCCCTTTTAATAGATGATTGAAGAAATACACTGGCCGTTGTACATTGTCATGCTCCTTAACAAGCACAGCTCCTATGGCTTCGGGGGTGACAGATAAGTAAACCCATAAGGGTTCCCCAACAACTGGCTTAAATAAAGATGGCAAAGCCTCCAAGTACTTCTTCAGCTCATCAAAAGCTCGAGTACAGTCTTCATCCCATTGGAATTTGGAAGCCTTTCTGAGCACTTTAAAGAAAGGAGCAGCCGGGTCTGCAGATCTGGAGATGAATCTTGACAGGGTTGTTATTCTGCCGACCAGCTTCTGAGTTTCATTCAAATTTTGAGATGGCTGCATATCCCGTAGCGCCTGAACTTTCTCGGGATTGGCTTCTATTCCCCGCTCGGTCACTAGGTAGCCCAAGAATTTGTTGGTTGCTACTCGGAAAACCTAATGGTTCCACTGTACAAAAATTTTGTACAAAAGTCTGAACCTTTTCCTAGCTACCATGTGTTCTTTTAAATTAAACTCGGATCGCCTGCGGAACTCAACACGTTTGATCCTAAGTTTAATTTATTTATTCTTTTAGGTTTAGACTTGGATCTCCTGCGGAACTTAACACGTTCGACCAAATCACCTAGGTTATTAATTTCATTAAATATTAATTTCTAAAATTAGCTTCCAGGACTGCATGGCGAGGCACATGACCTTCTTGGATATGGGAACAACCACAACCGCCTAGACAAAGTCTTTTAAGGAAAGCTAATATTTAATTTCCTTAAATAACTTTAGGTCAACCAAAAAGAACAATCAAATCACAAGGAAAATAAAAATAAAAGAACACAACATCGAAAACTAATTTGAAATACTAGAATCGCATGCCTCTTGTATTTGGTATTTTTACATGAAGATAAAACTAACATGATGCGGAAAACAATATTAGTTATATCTTACTTAGTAGATAATGACCTCTTGATCTTCTACCGTATTCCTCTTCTAATCTCGGACGTTGTGTGGGCAACGATCTTCCGAGATGAGGACCACCTAGCACCTTCTTCTCCTTCCTTCAAGTTTCGGCCAAGCTCAAAGCTTCCAAAGGATGAAAATCTTTTTCCACCAACTAAGCTCCAAGGGATGCAAGCTTTCTCTCCTTCTTCTCCAAGCTAAAATCTGGCCACCACTTGATCTCCAAGAGGGATGTGAGGTTTGGCCACAAGGATGGAGAGAAGAGAAAGGGAAGAGGCCGGCCACACCAAGGAAGAAAAGAGGGAGAAAATAATAGAGGTTGTTCACCTTAAAGGCACCCAAAACCTCCTCTTTTATAATCCTTAGCTTTGGCAAATAAGGAAATTTAATTACAATAAAATTTCCTTAACTTTCCTTGACATAAATTAATTAAGAAAAATTAAATAAAATTTCCTAATTAACCATGTCATGGTCAGCCACCTTATGGAGAGCAAACAAGGCAATTTTCAATCAACAATTAAAATTCCTTATTTTCTTCGGAAATTTAAAAAATAAAATAAAATTTCCCTTTAAAATCCCTTCATGGTTGATAAAAAGAAATTTCTATAATTTTAATTTTTCAACATGTAGAAGGGGAGCCTTGGCGCAACGGCAAAGTTGTTGTCATGTGACGAAAAGGTCACGAGTTCGAATCCTGGAAACAGCCTCTTGCAAAAAGCAGGATAAGGCTGCGTACAATGGATCCTTCCCTGGGACCCCGCATGGCGGGAGCTTCGTGCACCGAGCTGCCTTTTTTTTTTTTTTTTTTTCAACATGTGAATAATTTACAAAGAAGAAAAATAAAATATCTTTTCAATCTACAAATAAGGAAAGAGATTTAGTCTCTTTCTTTAATTTTTTGTACAAACTTATAAAAGAGATATTTTAATTTTTAATCTCTCCAATAAATTATATCTTCCACATAAGAAAATTTTAAAATTAAAATTCTTTTCTAATTTAATAGGGTCGGCCACCTAAGCTTGGGTTCAAGCTAGGGCCGGCCACACATGGATCAAGGCTTGGTCGGCCCTAGCTTGTTCCTCAAGCTAGCTTGGTCGGCCCCTACAACATGGGTTTGAAGGTGGGTATAGGTGGGTATAGTACTCTATAAATAAGAGGCTACGATAGGGACCGAGAGGATGAATTGGTTTTGGTCTCCCGATAAAATTCGCCCCGAACACACAACTTAATTTTATCAATAATAATTCATTCCACTAGAGAACTATTATTGAACTACCGCACCAATCCCAAATTACATTTTTGGGCTCATTCTTATTATGAGTGTGTTAGTCTCCCTGTGTTTAAGATGTCGAATGTCTACTAATTAAGTGAGTTACTGACAACTCATTTAATTAATATCTTAGTCCAAGAGTAGTACCACTCAACCTTATTGTCATGTCGGATTAAGTCCACCTGCAGGGTTTAACATGATATTCCTTATGAGCTCCTCTTGGGGACATTATCAACTTAGATCACTAGGACACCGTTTCCTTCTATAATCAACAACACACACTATAAGTGATATTATTTTCCAACTTATCGGGCTTATTGATTTATCGAACTAAATCTCACCCATTGATAAATTAAAAAAATAAATATCAAATATATGTGCTTGTTATTATATTAGGATTAAGAGCACACACTTCCATAATAACTGAGGTCTTGTTCCTTTATAAAGTCAGTATAAAAGAAACGACCTCTGATGGTCCTACTCAATACACTCTAAGTGTACTAGTGTAATTATATAGTTAAGATAAACTAATACCTAATTACACTACGACCTTCCAATGGTTTGTTCCTTTCCATTTTGGTCGTGAGCTACTGTTTATAATTTATAAGATACTGATAATATTATCTTTTGTATACGACACCACATACTATGTTATCTACAATATAAATTAATTGAACAACTACAAACAAATGTAGATAATTTGACCAAATGTGATTCTTTATTCAAAATAAATGTTTACAAAAGTTTAGACTTTCAGTATACACTCTAACAATCTCCCACTTATACTAATGACTAAGGTGCCATATCTGCTGCCATACATCTGATTCTCATCCCTTCCACATGCCGATCGAAAGCTTTTGCCGGAAGGGCCTTAGTGAAAGGATCTGCCAGGTTATCTGCTGATGCAATCTTGGCGATGACAACTTCTCCTCGCTTCACGATATCTCGTATCAGGTGGTACTTGCGCTCTATATGTTTACTTACCTTATGGGCTCGTGGTTCCTTCGAGTTTGCAATTGCACCGCTATTATCACAATAAATTGTGATGATTTTGGGCAAACTAGGAATCACATCTAAGTCCATTAGAAAGTTCCTGAGCCATACTGCTTCTTTAGCTGCCTCAGAGGCTGCCACATACTCAGCTTCCATGGTTGAGTCTGAAACGCATTTCTGCTTAACACTCCTCCATGCAATGGCTCCACCTCCTAAAGTAAACACATAGCCTGATGTAGACTTACTGTTGTCCCTATCTGATTGGAAATCTGAATCCGTGTAACCCACAGGCATCAAATCGTCTGCTTGGTAAACTAGCATATAATCTCTAGTCCTTCTCAGGTACTTTAATATATGCTTTACCGCAGTCCAATGTCCTTGTCCAGGGTTACTCTGATATCTGCTAACCATGCCCACGGCAAAACAGATATCAGGTCTCGTACACAGCATTGCATACATAAGGCTTTCTACAGCCGAAACATAAGGAATTCCTTTCATGTCCTCTATCTCCTTTGATGTCTTCAGAGACATCTCTTTAGAAAGAGTCACTCCATGCCTAAAAGGTAAGAAACCTTTCTTGGAATTCTGCATGCTAAAACGAGTAAGGATTGTATCTATATATGAAGCTTGGGACAAACACAACATTCTTTTCTTGTGATCCCTTATAACTTTGATCCCAAGAATGTGTGCACAATCTCCTAAGTTCTTCATATCAAATTATTTGGACAACCATTCCCTTACGTCCGATAATACCTTGACATTATTGCCAATTAACAAAATATCATCTACGTATAATACAAGAAATACCACCACGTTTCCGTTACACTTCTTGTATACACAAGACTCATCCGGACACTGAATAAATCCATATGACTGGATTACTTCATTAAACCAGATGTTCCAAGACCTTAAAGCTTGCTTCAGTCCATAAATGGACCGATTGAGCTTGCACACTAGATGCTCTTTGCCTTTTTCAATGAACCCTTCTGGTTGCATCATATGGATGCTTTCTTCAAGACTTCCATTAAGGAAAGCTGTCTTGACATCCATTTGCCAAATCTCATAATCCATATGAGCGGCAATGGATAAGAGTATCCGGATAGACTTAAGCATGGCTACCGGTGAAAAGGTCTCCTCATAATCGATTCCCTCTTTCTGAGTGTACCTTTTCGCAACAAGCCTTGCTTTGAAGGTTTCTACCTTCCCGTTTGTCCCTCTTTTCCTTTTGTAGATCCACTTGCATCCAACAGCTTTTACACCATCAGGTGGTTCTACAAGCTCCCAGACCTTATTAGAGTACATAGACTATATTTCAGAATTCATTGCCTTTTGCCAAGATACTGCATCTATATCTTGAAGTGTTTCGTCATATGTTCGGGGATCAAGTTCATGTTTACCCGGGATTAAGTCCAAAGACTCTCCCAAAAACATGAATCTCTCAGGTTCCCTCACAACTCTCCCACTACGACGAGGCACCGTCTGTGGTTGTGTATCATGTGTGACACGTGTTGCAGTCTCTTGTGGTACTTCATCTTGTACTGTTGGTACTAAAGTAGACGTGTCCTCTCTAAGTTCTTCTAGAACAACTTTGCTACTGGGCTTGTGATCCATTATATAGTCTTCTTCTAAAAACTGGGCATTGGTGCTAATAATGACCTTCTGGTCTTTAGGACTATAAAATAAACCACCTTTCGTTCCTCTGGGATAACCCATAAACACGCGAACTTCTGTACGAGATTCTAACTTATCAGCATCTGGTTTCAGCACATGTGCTGGACTACCCCAAATCCGAATATGTCTTAGACTGGATTTTCGCCCATTCCACAATTCTGTGGGAGTAGAAGAAACTGATTTAGAAGGTACTAAGTTCAGAATGTGCGTTGCCATTTCCAGAGCGTATCCCCAAAACGAATTTGTTAATTCTGAATAACTCATCATCGATCTAACTATCTCTATAAGAATCATGTTCCTTCGTTCTGCCACACCATTCTATTGGGATGTACCAGGTGCGGATAATTGGGATTGAATCCCAGCCTCTGATAAGTAATTCCTAAACTCTCCTAAGAGGTATTCGCTACCACGATCAGACCGTAGTGTCTTGATACTTTTACCTAGTCGTTTGTCCACATCAGTCTTGTACTCTTTGAACTTATCAAAGCACTCAGACTTACGGCGCATTAGGTAAATGTATCCATATCTTGAATAATCGTCTATAAAAGAGACAAAATATTCAAAACCACCTCTCACCTGGACAGACATAGGATCACACAAATCAGAATGAACCAATTCTAACACTTCTTTGGCTCTATACCCCTTGGCCTTAAAAGGCCTCTTGGTCATTTTACCTTCCAAGCAAGATTCACAAGTTGGAAAATTTTCCAACTCTAATGAACCCAAGAGTCCATCGGCTATAAGCCTTTGAATCCTACTTAAGTTAATATGACCAAGCCTTAGATGCCAAAGATATGCTTGGTTCATTTCCGAAGGTTGTTTTCTCTTATTAGTGTTAGAAGATGTGTTATAAATTTCCATATTTTGCTTTATGGGAGAAATTGGATTTAAAGTATATAAATTGCCAACTAATGAACCAGAACAGATAATCACTTTATTTCTCTTTATAACTACATTGTTATTAAAGGAAACAGAATATCCATCCAAAAACAGTTTAGAAACTGAAATTAAATTCTTTCTAAAACTGGGTACATAAAGACAATTTCTTAAAACTAATTTTCTATTTCTATCAAAAGATAAGTAGACGTCTCCCACTGCAACAACCGCCACCTTAGTAGCATTGCCCATGTAGACGGTTATCTCTCCTTCATATAGTCGTCGGGTTTCCTGGAACCCCTGCAAAGAATTGCAGACATGATCAGTGGCTCCTGTATCTACACACCAGGTGCTGGTAGATGACACCGCTAAACATGTTTCAACAACCAGAGCATGAGATATACCTTTGTTGTTTTGATTCCTACGAGGATAGTCCGCCTTCCAATGCCCTGACTGCTTGCAGATGAAGCACTTGCCCTTCGGCTTCTTCACTCCAGCTTTAGGTCCTGTACTATGAGATTTATTCACCTTCTTTGCTGAGCTAACTTGTTTCTTCTTCTTCTTTCCTTTCGGTTTAGAAGTATAACCATTTTCTGTTGGTGCAACATTCCTCAGGTCAAGGTTGATCTGGTTGACTAAGCTTGGTCTTGGTTTGGGTTTCGATGTTTGACAATGCAAGGTTGAATGAAGAAGAGTCAAGTAGGTCAAGGATGACCGGATACTTGACTGGGAAGTTCTAGTGAGTGAAGCTAGGCAGAAAGAAAATCCTGGTGAGTGAAGCCAGGTAAAAGACCTAGTGAGTGAAGCTAGGCAATTGGGAAGTCCTAGTGAGTGAAGCTAGGCAGAAGGAAAATCCTGGTGAGTGAAGCCAGGTGAAAGACCTAGTGAGTGAAGCTAGGCAATTGGGAAAGTCCTAGTGAGTGAAGCCAGGCAAGAGAAATCCAGATGGGTCAAGGTTGATCAGACATCTGGTGAGAGTTCAAGTAGGTCAAAGGGATTGACCGGATACTTGGCACGAGGAAGGGAAGTCCAAGTAGGTCAAAGGAGTGACCATATACTTGGCACAAAGAGAAAAGTCCAAGTGGGTCAAAGGGATTGACCAGACACTTGGTGGGAAATCCAAGTAGGTCAAAGGAGTGACCGGATACTTGGCACAAAGAGAAAAGTCCAAGTGGGTCAAAGGGATTGACCGGACACTTGGTGGGAAGTCCTAGCAGGTCAAAGGAGTGACCAGATGCTAGGCATGATGTACCAATAGGTCAAGGTTGACCGGATGTTGGTCTGAGAGGCTAAGGACTTGGTTTTCAAGAGCTGGATCGATCAGTGGATCGATCCAGGAGCTAGATCGATCAATGGATCGATCCAGGCCTTTCCCAGCGAACAGAGAGCCTCTGGATCGATCCGTGGATCGATCCAGAGGTCCCAATCGATCAGCCGATCGATTGGGACACTGCTGGTTCGCGCGATAAGCGCTGGATCGATCCGTGGATCGATCCAGGCGTTTTCTCTAGAGCACAGAGGCGCTCTGGATCGATCCGTGGATCGATCCAAAGCCTCCCCGATCGATTGGAAGTTTTCGAATCGATTGGGATCCGACCGTTGCGTCGTATTTGAGCTGCAGGCGTGCGATGGCTGCGGCAGCACTTCACCGATTCATTCCAGATTCATCACAGCTCCTCCCCATCACTCTCTAAGCTCCTCACCGCCAGCTCTTGAAGGTTCTTGGAGGCTCTTCCAAGTCAAGAGGCGGATCAAAGCAAGAAGAAGAAACTAGGGTTAGGGTTTGTGCACTCATTGTAAGCTTGTAAGCTTGTATTTCTTTACTACCCTTTCTTCTTCTTGTATTGAGTCTTGTAGGGCTTCTCCGCCCTTGGTAGTTACCGTAAAGGAGAGTTTCATTAGTGGAGGGTGCGTGCGTTGTGTGGATCCTTTGATTAGTCACCTCCCTTGGAGGTGGATACCAAGTAAAATCCAAGTGTTAGCGTGTTTGTATTTGTTTCTTTGTATTTCCGCTGCGCATCCTTGAAGAAACAAGCAACGCCGAGCAACGAGCACGCGAAGAGCTATTCACCCCCCCTAGCTACTTTTCGGTCCTAACAAGTGGTATCAGAGTAAGGCCGCTCTTCACCGGAATCATCGCCGGAAGGGTCAAGCATAACAAGAAGAGCTAGAGGGTGAAGAAGTTGAAGCAAAATTGTCAAAGTCAAAGAAATTCAAAAGCTCAACTTCTACAATGGAATTCCGAGATGGGCTCGGATTCGACACGAGGGTGGCTCCACCATACACTTCCACGAGCTTCGATTCTTGGAAATCAAGAATCGAAAATTTTCTTATGATGGAGATAGAGCAATGGTTTGCTCTTATGGAAGGCTTCAAGACTCCAACAAACTCAAAGGGCAAAGTTCTCAAGAGGAGCAAGTGGAGCCAAGAGCAAGTCCAAAGGTGCGAGGCCAACGACAAAGTGACCAAGCTTTTGGTCAATTTATTACCAAGCACCATCCTTTGCAAAATTGGAGAATTTGAAGATGCAAAGGAATTATGGAGTAAATTGGCCAAGCTTCATGAAGAGATCCCCTCCACTGTACAAGAGCAAGAAGAATCCAGAGAGGGTGACTCTTTGGGGCAAGACCAAGAGGAGGACTCCGAGGTTGAGAGATGCTCAACCTCCGAAGAAGAAGTCCAAGAAGAAGCTTCATCTTCAAGGGAGTGCAATGAAGAGAACAAGGAGGGAGCATACTCCTTGTTCCATGTAGAAGATGATGAAGCCTCCACCTCTAGGATTGAGGGGGAGTGTAGATCAATGAACCCGGAGCAAGAAGAGGTCTCCACATCCGGGTCAAGTGAAGAAGAAGAAGATGGTGCCACCTCCAAAATTCAAGAAATATCAAATGGAGGAGCAAGTGTCATCCCTACACAAGAAGGTATAAATGTTTCAATTAAAAATAAAAATCATATAATATGTTTTGAGTGTAAGGAAAGTGGGCACTACAAGAGCAAGTGTTCCAACTTGGCCAAGAAGAAGGGTCAAGTGACACAAAAGGGCAAGGAGAAGCCCAAGGAGACCACCCCCGGGACAAAGAAGAGCAAGGAGCACATTGTGTGCTTCTTATGTCAACAAAAAGGGCATTACCGAAGTCAATGCCCCAAGGGGAAGAAGATGGTAAAGGCTCAAGGAGGCACTAGTCAAGGGGGAGCCTCCAAGGTAAAGAAGAAGGTAACATTTATTGAGCCTACCCCTTTACGTTATGGTAAAAAGCATGATAGTTCTATTTTTTATCATTTTAATGCAATTTACTATAAGAATAGAAAGCATGAGGGCATTAAGGAAAAGCATGTGGCCCTACATGCCAAGACTACCCAACCTAAGGTTAGGAAGGTAGATAGACACTTGGGCGGGAACACTAAGGATAATAGATACATGTCCAAGAACAAAAATGCTCATGGACCAAAACCTAAGGATTTAATGATAGAAAATCAAGTCTTGAGGTCAAGACTTGATAAAATGGAAAAGACCCTAAAGAGGATGGAAAATATCCTACAAGGGCAAAATGAGAAATACCTAGGGCTAGGAAAATCAATGCCATCCAATGGCCACAGAGGGTTGGGATACAAACCAAAGGCTAAGAAGGATGTGCCCTCGTACCATAGAGTTCCATATAGTTATGGAACAAACCCTAGGTCCAGTGGTCAAGCCAAGAATACTAGGGAAGTTATCCCTAAGAGTATTTTTGCGAAAAATGTGACTAAGACTTCTAAGAAGTCTAATAAAGTCACTAACAAGGTCACAAGGGAGGCTATCCCTTGAGTTGACCTAGAAAATGTGACCAAGGCTTCTAAGAAGCCCAACAAGGTCATTAGGAAGGTATCTAGGGAAGTTATCCCTAGTGAGTACCTAGAGCATCCAAGGAGCACCAATAGGTGTTGGGTTCCTAGGAGCATCTTCTCTACCCCATAGATGGGTTAGAGAGTGTCAACTCCGATTAGAAGGGTAGTTAACCCAACTTTGAGGAAATTGACACTCAAGGAGCATTTTCAAGGTTTTTGTTAACCTTTGAAAATGAAATGGAATTATTATTTACTCTTCAAAAAGAGTAAAATGTGCCAAATTTGAGAAGTCTTGATCTTATTTTAAAATGGCACTGTTTAGGAAAACCTAGAGAAATACCAAGTTGGGATTTTGGTATTTTCCTAGAAATTTAAGGCAATCCGGGCCTTGATTTATGTGATTACTCTTGAGGAAAAATGGAATATGCCAACATTTGAGGATATGCTTAATTTTTAAGTGGCATAAACAAATCAAGAGAAATAGAAATGTAAATTTAGGTTTTGGCATTTCTTTGAAGCATTTAGGGCAATCTAGGTTTAACGTTTTAAGTTAAAACAAGTTGTATATTTTGAGTTAGCTAAGTGGTTAAGGATACTTAGATAGGTAATCTAGGTATATTTTATTTATGCTAAATTTTGCCATGATTGTTTGCCCATCATATGGCATGACATGATATTTATTTTTGCATTCATATCTTATTATGAAAAATACAAAAATACCATGTCATGACATACATACATCATGTAGTTATAGGAATCTTTATTTTGAAAGTTCTTTCATTTTGATGTATGCCATAACATAATCATGCATTAAGTTTAATTCCTTGTAATTAAGGACAAATGGCATTTAACAACACTTATTAACAAGTGACATCCTAGGTGGATGTCTGATATCTCTAAAATGCCTAGATAGATATGCATGATCCCTAGAATAGGGAAAAACCAAAATCTCACATCTCACAAGAACGATAAGGTGACTTGTATGTGTTTTAGTGCATATTAAATACAAGTGAGATGTTAGGATGATGAACAAAACTCAAGATGTTGATTTAGTGCATTCGTTTGAGTTTTTAAGTTCATCAAAACACATAGTTATGTGTTTTCCCATCATTGGGAAAGCTAATGTACAAGTCATGTGCATTAAGCCCAAGGAACATGGTGGGATATTGGTTTTGAAAATATTTTTAAAATGATTTTGGAAAACCTTGGTGAAGGTTATCTTTTGATAGTAATCACCAGTGAATAGTTAGACACAAACTTGAAGAAAACACTAAAGTTTTTACAAGTTCTCAATTTTGTGTCAATCTTTGAAAATATAATGTATTTTCATAGAAAACTATTTTTTTCATGATAAATTATACCCTAAATAATGTCTACACAAATTTTTACGATTTTTGAAATTTTGTAGAATTTTCTAGGGGTTTCTGAAATTTTAAAGTCAATTTCAGCCTTCAATCGATCGATGGATCGATTGGGTGCCTCAATCGATCAATCGATCGATTGAGAAGCATTCTCGCAAGCTCGTTGGATCGATCACCGATCGATCCAAAGCTGAATCGATCGGTGGATCGATTCAGGTTCAATCGATTGGAACCCAACTCCAATCGATTGAAGATGCTGATTTTGGCTGGGAAAGCTTATTTTCAGCATTTTGAACCTATTTTAGTCTAGGTAACCATTCCAAACCCCTGAAAATACATTTGTATACATAAAAAGGGTGTTTTCGTGTCGAAAACAAGGATGGATTGGTTAAGGAAGGCTAAGTAGAAGTTTAGGTTGAGGTTTGTTTCAAATTTTGAATATTTGAACCTCAAAACTTCTAAAATTGGGTTTCCTAAAGTTTTAGGGATTCCAAGTCATTGTTGGTGCAATGACAGAAGTTACCACCATGTCTTTAGGGGGAGGGACTCTTTAAAGATATGAAAATTATTTTTCATGAACCTTGGAAGGTGGTTAACCTTCCGTTAAGAACATGTTCAAGGTTGAGCGTTTGAACTTTAATGGGGAGTGGATATCCTCACTGTTCAAATGGTTTCAAGTGGATAATGCTCAAGGATGGGCATTTGCCTACATTGGGGGAGAATGTAGGGTTAAGGTTAATGAAGGGTATGAGACCTTCATTATCGTGTTGATCACAACGAGTAAAGTTGTGAACAACGATGAGCAACTCTTCAGGGGGAGAGTTTTCAACAAGTGAATTTGTTGATGTGTGCCCAAAAATGGGGCATGGTTTGATATGTGCCAATAGGGGGAGAATGAAAGGGAGTAAGTTAGGCTTTCATTACCTAGAGGGAGTTTGCCCTCTTAGGGGGAGAATGAAGGGCTTAACTTATTCATTACCTAGTGGCATGAAGAAGGTTTAGGCTGGGATTAGCCTAACTTACATGTGGTATTGTAAGTGATAGTGTTGGTATTGTCAAACATCAAAAAGGGGGAGATTGTTGGTGCAACATTCCTCAGGTCAAGGTTGATCTGGTTGACCAAGCTTGGTCTTGGTTTGGGTTTCGATGTTTGACAATGCAAGGTTGAATGAAGAAGAGTCAACTAGGTCAAGGATGACCGGATACTTGACTGGGAAGTTTTAGTGAGTGAAGCTAGGCAGAAGGAAAATCCTGGTGAGTGAAGCCAGGTGAAAGACCTAGTGAGTGAAGCTAGGAAATTGGGAAGTCCTAATGAGTGAAGCTAGGCAGAAGGAAAATCCTGGTGAGTGAAGCCAGGTGAAAGACCTAGTGAGTGAATCTAGGCAATTGGGAAAGTCCTGGTGAGTGAAGCCAGGCAAGAGAAATCCAGATGGGTCAAGGTTGATCAGACATCTGGTGAGAGTCCAAGTAGGTCAAAGGGATTGACCGGATACTTGGCACGAGGAAGGGAAGTCCAAGTAGGTCAAAGGAGTGACCAGATACTTGGCACAAAGAGAAAAGTCCAAGTGGGTCAAAGGGATTGACCAGACACTTGGTGGGAAATCCAAGTAGGTCAAAGGAGTGACTGGATACTTGGCACAAAGAGAAAAGTCCAAGTGGGTCAAAGGGATTGACCGGACACTTGGTGGGAAGTCCTAGCAGGTCAAAGGAGTGACCAGATGCTAGGCATGATGTACCAATAGGTCAAGGTTGACCGGATGTTGGTCTGAGAGGCTAAGGACTTGGTTTTGGGCAAAAAACCAAGAGCTGGATCGATCAGTGGATCGATCCAGGAACTGGATCGATCAATGGATCGATCCAGGCCTTTCCCAGCGAACAGAGAGCCTCTGGATCGATCCGTGGATCGATCCAGAGGTCCCAATCGATCAGCCGATCGATTGGGACGCTGCTGGTTCGCGCGATAAGCGCTGGCTCGATCCGTGGATCGATCCAGGCGTTTTCTCTAGAGCACAGAGGCACTCTGGATCGATCCGTGGATCGATCCAAAGCCTCCCCGATCGATTGGGAGTTTTCGAATTGATTGGGATCCGACCGTTGCGTCGTATTTGAGCTGCAGGCATGCGATGGCTGCGGCAACACTTCACCGATTCATTCCAGATTCATCACAACTCCTCCCCATCACTCTCTAAGCTCCTCACCGCCAGCTCTTAAAGGTTCTTGGAGGCTCTTCCAAGTCAAGAGGCGGATCAAAGCAAGAAGAAGAAACTAGGGTTAGGGTTTGTGCACTCATTGTAAGCTTGTAAGCTTGTATTTCTTTACTACCCTTTCTTCTTCTTGTATTGAGTCTTGTAGGGCTTCTCCGCCCTTGGTAGTTACCGTAAAGGAGAGTTTCATTAGTGGAGGGTGCGTGCGTTGTGTGGATCCTTTGATTAGTCACCTCCCTTGGAGGTGGATACCAAGTAAAATCCAAGTGTTAGCGTGTTTGTATTTGTTTCTTTGTATTTCCGCTGCGCATCCTTGAAGAAACAAGTAACGCCGAGCAACGAGCACGCGAAGAGCTATTCACCCCCCCCCCCCTCTAGCTACTTTTCGGTCCTAACATTTTCAGCATAGTGAATCTGAGAATTATGACGAAACAAACCTTCTGCTGCCTGAAGTTCTGTCAGTAGTTTCGCCAATGAATATACCCTTTTATTCATATTGTAATTCAAGCGGAATTGCTCAAAACTTCTACGTAGCGTTTGGAGGATCATATCGATCTGGATTTCCCCATCAATTTCTCCTCCAAGGATTTGTATTTCATTCAGATAAGCCATCATCTTTAGGATATGATCCCTCACAGGAATACCCTCTTGCATGGTGACCGTCATTATCTTTCTCATGGCTTCTTGCCTAGAGGCCCGATCCTGATGACCAAAGAGTTCCTTGAGATTGTTCATAATATCATAGGCTGTTGGTAAATCTTGATGTTGATGTTGCAATACATTTGACATTGAAGCCAAAATGTAACACCGCGTCATCTCATCTGCTTTTACCCATTTCCTATGATACTCAATCTCCTCTTGGGTAGATTCACCATTGGGTGTATCAGGGCAAGGCTCAGTCAGTACAAACTTATAGCTTTCAGCAGTTAGAACAATGTCCAAGTTCCTTTTCCAATCTATGTAGTTATGACCAGTAAGTCTGTTCTCTTTTAGTATGGTGGCCAGTGGGTTGAAAGTCATCCTAAGAATCACAAATAACTTTTGGTTAGAACTCTAAATTTAGAATAATATTGATTTCTCAAACAATACTATTTTAAATTAACCAACACCTCAAAACACAATGAATTTTGTATGCCACGATAGTGTGGACGTATACAAATTCAACATTTATAAAAGGAGGATTTAACCCATTAATTTTATTATCTTGTCAACCTAAATTTTTGACAAATAAAATTAATAGTTGGTTTCCTTTGGTCACGCGAATAATAGCAGTGACTCCGATGGGGAGGATACTATTAGACGTGCTTAAGTGTATACCATTACTTGACACTAAGTCCATTAATAAGATTGTACCCCTTCCGATGGGGAAGATCACGCGCTCTTAATTAACTTCCTATAGTCATCCAAAATGGAAGTTTGTTCTAGTGATCCACAAACAAACTCATCTGATATGGAGGAAGGCACTCAGAGCCAATGCGCAAGTTTGTTTGCATCACTTACAAACCAGTAATGGAGACCGTGGAATTTATTTAAAATCCCTTTCCCACTTAGTTATTTAAAGTGAGAAATTTTGACTATGCTAGCCTACTAAACATGTATACTAACATGCATACACAGCACAGTATAAAAGCAATAAATAGAAAAACTAATTTTAAACTATTATGGCTTTTATCTATTGTTATCCTCCGTGCGTTGTCATCCCTAGCTGCTGCCATTTTTGGCCACCGCCACCGGGTCTAGTTGTCGCATCCATCTTGCTCCTTGTTCCGCTGCACCTCTGGTCCTCTAAAGGTTCCACGCCTTGCAAGATTCGATCCGCGACATAAATAGAATTTTACATTTTTCGATCCTATATTCCTCGAAGGAATGTACATGTATCTAGATCAAAAAATAAAATCCTAATAAAACTAAATACAGCTCCTGCTGTATTTTATAATACAATCATGCACACACAATAAATGCCTTTGACATGTCCAAGGGTCCAATCACACACATAATAACTATAAGTCATAATAGTTGGATCCTGCATCCACAAAGTTAGCACATCCTACTATTAACCTGCCTAAATTATGTATGACATGTGCATAATTAAACTAATACAAAATACACAAAGGCAAAACCCTAGCTCTGATACCAATTGTTGGTTGCTACTCGGAAAACCTAATGGTTTCACTGTACAAAAATTTTGTATAAAAGTCTGAACCTTTTCCTAGCTACCATGTGTTCTTTTAAATTAAACTTGGATCGCCTGCGGAACTTAACACGTTTGATCCTAAGTTTAATTTATTTGTTCTTTTAGGTTTAGACTTGGATCTCCTGCGGAACTTAACACGTTCGATCCAAATCACCTAGGTTATTAATTCCATTAAATATTAATTTCCAAAATTGGCTTCCAGGACTGCATGGCGAGGCACATGACCTTCTTGGATATGGGAACAACCACCACCGCCTAGACAAAGCCTTTTAAGGAAAGCTAATATTTAATTTCCTTAAATAACTTTAGGTCAACCAAAAAGAATAATCAAATCACAAGGAAAAGAAAAATAAAAGAACACAACATCGAAAACTAATTCGAAATACTAGAATCGCATGCCTCTTGTATTTGGTATTTTTACATGAAGATAAAACTAACATGATGCGGAAAACAATATTAGTTATATCTTACTTAGTAGATAATGACCTCTTGATCTTCTACCGTATTCCTCTTCTAATCTCGGACGTTGTGTGGGCAACGATCTTCCGAGACGAGGACCACCTAGCACCTTCTTCTCCTTCCTTCAAGTTTCGGCCAAGCTCAAAGCTTCCAAAGGATGAAAATCTTTTTCCACCAACTAAGCTCCAAGGGATGCAAGCTTTCTCTCCTTCTTCTCCAAGCTAAAATCTGGCCACCACTTGATCTCCAAGAGGGATGTGAGGTTTGGCCACAAGGATGGAGAGAAGAGAAAGGGAAGAGGCCGGTCACACCAAGGAAGAAAAGAGGGAGTAAATAATAGAGGTTGTTCACCTTAAAGGCACCCAAAACCCCCTCTTTTATAATTCTTAGCTTTGGCAAATAAGAAAATTTAATTACAATAAAATTTCCTTAACTTTCCTTGACATGAATTAATTAAGAAAAATTAAATAAAATTTCCTAATTAACCATGTCATGGTCGGCCACCTCATGGAGAGCAAACAAGGTAATTTTCAATCAACAATTAAAATTCCTTATTTGTCTTCGGAAATTTAAAAAAAAATAAAATTTCCCTTTAAAATCCCTTCATGGTTGATAAAAAGAAATTTCTATAATTTTAATTTTTCAACATGTGAATAATTTACAAAGAAGAAAAATAAAATATCTTTCCAATCTACAAATAAGGAAAGAGATTTAATCTCTTTCTTTAATCTTTTGTAGAAACTTATAAAAGAGATATTTTAATTTTTAATCTCTCCAATAAATTATATCTTCCATATAAGAAATTTTTAAAATTAAAATTATTTTCTAATTTAATAGGGCCGACCACCTAAGCTTGGGTTCAAGCTAGGGTCGGCCACCCATGGATCAAGGCTTGGCCGGCCCTAGCTTGCTCCTCAAGCTAGCTTGGTCGACCCCTACAACATGGGTATGAAGGTGGGTATAGGTGGGTATAGTACTCTATAAATAAAAGGCTACGATAGGGACCGAGAGGATGAATTGGTTTTGGTCTCCCGATAAAATTAAGCATCCCGTGTTTGCCCCGAACACACAACTTAATTTTATCAATAATAATTCATTCCACTAGAGAACTATTATTGAACTATCGCACCAATCCCAAATTATATTTTTGGGCTCCTTCTTATTATGAGTGTGTTAGTCTCCCTGTGTTTAAGATGTCGAATGTCCACTAATTAAGTGAGTTACTGACAACTCATTTAATTAATATCTTAGTCCAAGAGTAGTACCACTCAACTTTATTGTTATGTCGGACTAAGTCCACCTGCAGGGTTTAACATGACAATCCTTATGAGCTCCTCTTGGGGACATTATCAACCTAGATCACTAGGACACAGTTTCCTTCTATAATCAACAACACACACTATAAGTGATATCATTTTCCAACTTATCAGGCTTATTGATTTATCGAACTAAATCTCACCCATTGATAATTTAAAAAAATAAATATCAAATATATGTGCTTGTTATTATATTAGGATTAAGAGCACACACTTCCATAATAACTGAGGTCTTGTTCTTTTATAAAGTCAGTATAAAAGAAACGACCTCCGATGGTCCTACTCAATACACTCTAAGTGTACTAGTGTAATTATATAGTTAAGATAAACTAATATCTAATTACACTACGACCTTCCAATGATTTGTTCCTTTCCATTTTGGTCGTGAGCTACTGTTTATAATTTATAAGGTACTGATAACATTATCTTCTGTATGTGACACCACATACTATGTTTTCTACAATATAAATTAATTGAACAACTACAAACAAATGTAGATAATTTGACTAAATGTGATTCTTTATTCAAAATAAATGTTTACAAATGCTTAGGCTTTCAGTATACACTCTAACAGAATTTTCCTCCCTTAGCTCCAAACAGGCACTTCAAGGGGTTCAGCATCAGCCCATATTGCCGGAGAGTCCTACATGTTTCTTCTACATCTTTAATCAGATTCATGGCTAAAGGGGACTTGATAAGTATATCGTCCACATAAATCTCCACATTGTGTCCGATCTGCTCCCGGAAGATTTTGTCCATCATTCTTTGGTATGTGGCTCCGGCGTGTTGGGATCCTTCGTACTCGGCTAGAGAGGGGGGGTGTGAATAGCCGCCCCAAATCGATCGCGTTTCTTCCTACGATTAGGTTAGTGCAGCGGAAATACAAATAGAAACGAAAGGAGAAGAAAATCAAACCTTAACACAGCGATGTACGAGGTTCGGAGATGATACTCCTACTCCTCGGCGTGTCCGTAAGGTGGACGAGCCCTATCAATCCGTCGGTGGATGAGTCCCCGGAGAACCGGCTAATACAATATACTCCTTGTGGGTGGAGAAACCTCGCCACAATATTTGCAACAGCAATAGGAGTACAAATAGGAACAAGAAAACAAGAACAGAAATGTAAACTACACTTGCTTGCCTTCTTGAAGTCAGCAGGAACCCTGGGGAAGCAGCAGCTTCTCGGATCCAAGCCTAGCTAGAAAACCAGCAACAGGAAGAAGCTCACGCGAAGCTTTAGCACCCAACGAGCTCAACAAAGTCTCAGAAGCGAAGCTTGGCAGGAGAAAAAAAAAAGGAAGAAGAAGAAGAAACTCATAGAAGTAGCATTTTGGTCGAAGAAGTTGCTTTTCTTCAAAAGATATGAAGATAACCAATTTTTATAACTCCCTTCCAGAAGTTGACCTCTTGAAATTGGGGGAAGTGAAGTTCCATCTTACATGCTTTCAATTATTTTATCTAGTAGCACATATGCTAAATCTGATGGCCTCAGTTTTAGTACAATTCAGTCCCTGTATCGATGAGACACGTTTAGGGGTTTCAGCTACCACAAGGTGATCGGTCACCGATCGATGAACAGAGCTTCGTATCCGATCGGTCACCGCACCGATCGAGCAAGCAGATCGGATCGATGCGGTGACCGATCCAGAGCTTGGTTTTTGCCCAAACCAAGTCCCAAGACTTCCAAACCAATATCCGGTCAACCTTGACCTATTGGTACTTCATCCCTAGCATCTGGTCACTCCCTTGACCTGCTAGAACTCCCTGCCAAGTGTCCGGTCAATTCCTTTGACCTACTTGGACTTTCCAACACCAGAAGTCCGATCATCCCTGATCCATCTGGATTTTCCCTTGCCTGGCTTCACTCACCAGGACTTTCACCTGGCTTCACTCACCAGGATTTCCACACTGCCTAACATCCTAGTTAGGACTTTCTCACTGCCTGGCTTCACTTACCAGGACTTTCCCACTGCCTGGCTTCACTCACCAGGACTTTCCACACTGCCTAACATCCCAGTTAGGACTTTCCCATTCACCTAGCTTCACTCACCAGGATTTTCCCGAATGCCTGGCTTCACTTACCAGGACTTTCACCTTCACCTAGCTTCACTCACTAGGATTTTCACCTGGATTCACTCACCAGGATTTCCCGACTGCCTGGCTTCACTCACCAGGACTTTTCCCCGTGCCAAACTCCCTGTTTGGACTTTCCCCGTGCCAAGTCTCCATACTTGGACTTTTCACGTGCCAAGCTCCCTGCTTGGACTTTTCCAGTGCCAAGTCTCCATACTTGGACTTTTCCAGTGCCAAGCTCCCTGCTTGGACTTTTCCGTGCCAAGTCTTCATACTTGGACTTTTCCCAAATCAGGTCAACCAGGTCAACTTTGACCTACGGTTGCACCAATAATCTCCCAAACATCTATTCTTGTCCCACATCAAGAATAGAACTCTCTCACGAGTGTCAAACATCAACATGCAACACAACTAGGTCAACCTTGACCTAAGGTTGCACCGATAATTTTCCCAAGTCAAACATCAAAATACAACTCGAGTCACGTCAACTCGAGTCGGGTCAACCTTGACCTAAGGTTGCACCAACAATCTCCCCCTTTTTGATGTTTGACAAAACTCATAATCAAGTTAGGTTAACCCGATAACCTAACTTAGGTTTCCCAACCATCTTCCAATGTCCAATGTTTTTTCCTTGAACATTCTCTGGACATTCTCCCCTTAGGTTAACCCGATAACCTAACTTGGGTTTTCCAATAATTCTCCCCCTTTTTGACACACATCAAAAAGAATTCCAATGTTTTACCTTGAACATTCCTTGACATTCTTCCCCTAGCTTAGGTTAACCCGATAACCTAACTTGGGTTCTCCAATAATTCTCCAATGAACACTCTCCCCTTTTTGACACACATCAAAAAGAAAAAGGAGAGTATCAAGGTCAAGAGTTTCTTCCTAATGAAAGTCCCATACCTTTCATTGAAACTCTTAATTTCCCCCTTGATACTAAACTCAACAATCAACTTAGTGATAACCCCATATCACTAATCCTCAAAAGTCTTAAGGAGTAAAAACTCCTCCTAAAAGTCAACTCCCCCTTGACAATTAGGTAAAACTCCCCCTAAAGGTCAACTCCCCCTTGACCATTGCACCAACAATGTCTTGGAGAGTTTCAAACCCTTAGAAACCTAAACCACAAACTTTCACAGCCGGAATTTCAGATATACAGTTGAAATTCAGCTTTTGGCACGCCCTGATCGGTCACCAGACCGATCAGGATCCCATTGGATCGGTCCCCAGACCGATCCACATTCACTGGGATCGGACTGCCTCTTACTGGATCGGTCTCCGGACCGATCCACACTTCCCTGGATCGGTCCAGTGACCGATCCACTCCTTCCTGGATCGGTCCAGTGACCGATCCAAGATCCCTTATCAGAATTCCTGAATTTTTACCCGAAATTCAGAAACCCATAAACAATTCCAGAAAATTTCAAAAATTATGAAACTTTGAGGATACACTCCTCATAACATATACTATCAAGGAAAAATAGTTTTCTATGAAAATAACTTCCATTTTCAAATCTTGATACAAAATTTGAAAACTTTGAAATAGTTCAAAGTTAACTCAACTTTGTATCACAATGTTCAATGATGAAAGCAATCACTAAGATGACTTCATCAAGGTTTTCCAAATCAATTTCAAAATGATTTTAAAACCATTTGAATTTAGGACCATAATCTTAGGGCTAAATGTACATGACTTGTACACAAGCTTTCCCTATGATCCTCCTTTTCTTGAATTAGGCTCATCTAGGTACAAAAACTATGCACCTTGATCCTAACTCATGATCCTAATATCTCACACACATCTAAGGTGTATCAAACCACATTCAAGTCAATTTGATGTGAGATATGGGTTAAGGTCAACTTAGGCTAAGTTCTCATGCATTTTCTAAACATCAATTTGATCTCAATATCAAATTATATGTTTGTCCTTAAATCAATTTCATTGATTATAATGCAAGAGATGATGACATGGCATATAATGATATCATAAGTAAAAACATGTGCCAATGTCATGATGTCATGGCATAAAGTTTGAAACTAAACTAACACATGACACATAGATAACCTAAGCATTATCATGACATATCAAATGATAATAAAATGAATATGATGTCATGGCATGGCATATGGCAACCAATCATGGCAAGTTAGCACAAATAAAATACCTAAATCCCTATCTAAGTATCCTTAGCCTTAGCTAACTTAAAATCTAACCCTAGATTGCCCATATATCCCTAAGAGAAAACCAAAATCCCAATTATGGTATTTCTCTAGGTTTTCCTCAAATTGTGCCACTTAAGATTAAAAATGATATTTCCACCATTAGGCACATTTAGCTCTTCAAAGGAGTAAATGATAATTCCATTTCATTTTCAAAAGTTCTCAAAACCTTGAAAATACTCCTTGAGTGTCAATTTCCTCAAAGTTGGGTTAACTACCCTTCTTATTGGAGTTGACACTCTCTAACCCATCTATGGGGTAGAGAAGATGCTCCTAGGAACCCAATACCTACTTGAGCTCATTGGATTCACTAAATATTCACTAGGGATAACTTCCCTAGCAACCCTCCTAATGACCCTCTTAGGCTTTAAAGCCTTGGTCATTTGGGACTCATCAAGATCAACTCTAGGGGTGACTCCCCTTGTGACCTTGGTGTTGGTCTTCCTAGCCCTAGGTTTTGTTCCATAATCGAATGGAACATTATGATAGGTGGGCTTGACCATTTGGGACTTAGGTTTGTGACCCAAACCTTTCTTGTCCTTGGGCTTTGGAATTTGACCCTTAAACCCTTGAGATGACTTCTCCAAGTTCTTAAGAGCCTTTTCCAAAGTATCAAGTCTTGACCTCAAGACTTGATTCTCCTTCTCTAATACCTCAATTTTTGATTTTTCATTTTTCTTTGAGGCATTCCTAGGCATGTGTCTAGTTGATTTAGGGTTTCTACCTTGGTTTTCCTTAACCTTAGAAGTGTTAATCCTAGGGTTAGCATTCCTAGTAGTATCCCTATCTAGGTTGACATGTTTAGCACCTAAGCACATGTATTGATTTCTAAGGTTATCATGCTTGTCATTATCGACAAGTGCAATAAAATTCCTAGCATGCATTTTATTAGAATTGCAAAAATGAACCTTAGAGGTTACCTTAGGGTTTGCCCTAGCTCCCCCTATCGATGTGCCCGGTCTCTTGCCCTTGTGAGGTTGCCTCCCCCTCGGACAATGGCTCCTATAGTGTCCCCTTTGCTTGCATTGGAAGCACACGATGTGTTCCTTGCCCTTGCGTTTCGGGACTCCGGCTTCCTTGACCTTTGGCGCCGGTGGAGTCTTTCTTACCCTCTTTGGACACTTACTCTTGTAATGTCCATGTTCCCTACACTCAAAACACATAATGTGTAATTTAATTGAACTTAAATTGCTTGAGTTACCTAGGGTTGAGGGTGGATGCGAGCTCTCTTCTTCATCCCTTTCGGAGGTAGAAGCTTCTTCTTCTTGCTCCGAACTTGAAGAAGAACTTTCCTCCTCTTCGTCCTTAGATGTTGAGTAACCCTCAACTTCTAATTTGCTCCCTCCATGATGTGAGCTACTTGGCTCACTAGGCTCCTCTTCATGGCTTGAAGTGGAGCTCTCCTCATGGTACTTGGCCAAGTTATCCCATAATTCCTTGGCATTGTTGTAACCTATCTTACACAAGATGTTAGTAGGCAATGAAAATTCAATTATTCTCGTTACCTCTTCGTTGATTTCGGATTTGTGAATTTGTTCTCTTGTCCACTCCTTCTTCTCAAGTGGTTTTCCTTCCTTATCCACCGGAGGAGTAAAACCTTCTTGTACACAAAACCAATTCATTATGTTAGTCATAAGAAAGTACTTCATCCTTACCTTCCAATATGCGAAGTCGCCGCATTCGTAGAAAGGTGGAATGGTGACATCTTCTCCATAGAGATCCATTCTCTAGCTTTGCTCCCACGGGTGTTGATCCGATGAAGAGCGGCCTTGCTCTGATACCACTTGTTGGGATCCTTCGTACTCGGCTAGAGAGGGGGGGTGTGAATAGCCGCCCCAAATCGATCGCGTTTCTTCCTACGATTAGGTTAGTGCAGCGGAAATACAAATAGAAACGAAAGGAGAAGAAAATCAAACCTTAACACAGCGATGTACGAGGTTCGGAGATGATACTCCTACTCCTCGGCGTGTCCGTAAGGTGGACGAGCCCTATCAATCCGTCGGTGGATGAGTCCCCGGAGAACCGGCTAATACAATATACTCCTTGTGGGTGGAGAAACCTCGCCACAATATTTGCAACAGCAATAGGAGTACAAATAGGAACAAGAAAACAAGAACAGAAATGTAAACTACACTTGCTTGCCTTCTTGAAGTCAGCAGGAACCCTGGGGAAGCAGCAGCTTCTCGGATCCAAGCCTCGCTAGAAAACCAGCAGAAGGAAGAAGCTCACGCGAAGCTTTAGCACCCAACGAGCTCAACAAAGCTCAAGAAGAAAGACTTCAGCTGGTGGCAAAAACTTCGAAGGAAGAAGAAGAAAACCTGAGAAGCCCTGGACTCCCCTATGCTTGTGTCGCGTCCGCTCGGCCGAAGTTCCGCTCTGCCAAATCGATCTTGCCGTCGGCCGATCGGGGTCCATGCTCGACCAGGAACCGTATTCTCTTGGTGTCCAACACCTCCTTAAGCGTCGATCGGTCGACGCATCCCCCAACTCCGGTCGGGTCGGATCAGACACCTTCTCCTCCCGATCGAGGACCTGATCGTCCGACCGACCGATAGCCTTCGCTTGCTGATCGGTCACCAGACCGATCAGTAACCGAA
Organism: Zingiber officinale; assembly: GCF_018446385.1. Lineage (NCBI taxonomy): Eukaryota > Viridiplantae > Streptophyta > Magnoliopsida > Zingiberales > Zingiberaceae > Zingiber > Zingiber officinale. The sequence goes on from NC_055988.1 coordinate 145,622,319, forward strand.
CAGAGAGCTTCTGTTCGGTATCTGATCGGTCACCAGACCGATCAGAGCAAGCAAGGTATCACTGGATCGGTCTGGTGACCGATCCAGAGCTTGGTTTTTGCCCAAACCAAGTCCCAAGACTTCCAAACCAATATCCGGTCAACCTTGACCTATTGGTACTTCATCCCTAGCATCTGGTCACTCCCTTGACCTGCTAGAACTCCCTGCCAAGTGTCCGGTCAATTCCTTTGACCTACTTGGACTTTCCAACACCAGAAGTCCGATCATCCCTGATCCATCTGGATTTTCCCTTGCCTGGCTTCACTCACCAGGACTTTCACCTGGCTTCACTCACCAGGATTTCCACACTGCCTAACATCCTAGTTAGGACTTTCTCACTGCCTGGCTTCACTTACCAGGACTTTCCCACTGCCTGGCTTCACTCACCAGGACTTTCCACACTGCCTAACATCCCAGTTAGGACTTTCCCATTCACCTAGCTTCACTCACCAGGATTTTCCCGAATGCCTGGCTTCACTCACCAGGACTTTCACCTTCACCTAGCTTCACTCACTAGGATTTTCACCTGGATTCACTCACCAGGATTTCCCGACTGCCTGGCTTCACTCACCAGGACTTTTCCCCGTGCCAAACTCCCTGTTTGGACTTTCCCCGTGCCAAGTCTCCATACTTGGACTTTTCACGTGCCAAGCTCCCTGCTTGGACTTTTCCAGTGCCAAGTCTCCATACTTGGACTTTTCCAGTGCCAAGCTCCCTGCTTGGACTTTTCCGTGCCAAGTCTTCATACTTGGACTTTTCCCAAATCAGGTCAACCAGGTCAACTTTGACCTACGGTTGCACCAATAATCTCCCAAACATCTATTCTTGTCCCACATCAAGAATAGAACTCTCTCACGAGTGTCAAACATCAACATGCAACACAACTAGGTCAACCTTGACCTAAGGTTGCACCGATAATTTTCCCAAGTCAAACATCAAAATACAACTCGAGTCACGTCAACTCGAGTCGGGTCAACCAGGTCAACCTTGACCTAAGGTTGCACCAACACGGCGTTCCTGAGACCAAAGGGTATGACAGTGTAACAGAAAGTACCGTCAGCCGTAACAAAGCTAACCTTTTCTTGGTCCTCCACCGCTAAAGGTATCTGATGATACCCTTGATATGCATCCAGCATGCAAATCCTCTCGCAGCCGGCCGTGGAGTCCACCATTTGATCAATCCAGGGCAGAGGATAGCAGCCTTTGGGACTAGCCCGGTTGAGGTCTCGGAAATCTATACACACCCTCCATTTATTTTTGGGCTTCTTCACTAAAACCACATTCAAGAGCCAGGACGGGAACTGCACTTCTCGAATAAGGCCTGCCTTTCTGAGCTGGTCCACTTCGGCTCTGATTATTTTGTTCTGGTCAGCCGAGAAGTTCCTTTTCTTTTGCTTGACAGGTTTGGAGTCGGGTAGTAGATGTAATTTATGCTCGGCTACCTCCGGCCTGACCCCAGGTAACTCCTCGGTAGACCAGGCGAAGACGTCCCGGTTACGAATCAAGCATTGAATTAACTCTTCCTTGAGGGGAGAAGGAAGGTCGCTTGCTAAGCGGGTCGCACTCTCAGGACGGTTAGCGTATAATTGCACCTCCTCCCAAGGGATAGGCTCTTCAGCCATAGGCGAAAGCTCTTCTTGAACAGCATGAACGCCCCCGTCCTGCATCTTTTGATTTTTCTAGGCCTCCACCTGGACCATATCAATATAACATCGGCGAGAGACCTTTTGCTCTCCTTTAACCTCGCCGACCCGCTCGCCAATCGGAAATTTAATTTTCTGGTGGAAAGTCGAGACTGCAGCCCTAAATTCATGCAGAGCAGGCCTTCCCAAAATGACATTATATGATGAAGGGGAGTCCACTACGATAAAGGTGCTCCTCCGCATGCACACTAATGGCTCGGTACCCAGAGATATGGCTAGCTTAATCTGACCCATTGACTTCACCTCATTGCCTGTAAATCCATATAGAGATGTGGCCACCGGCTGGAGTTCAGTAGCATCAATTTGCATCTCCTCGAAGGCGGTCCTGAATAGAATGTTAACCGAGCTCCCGGTGTCAACAAAAACCCGAGCCACTCAGCTATTGGCAATGATGGCTTTGATGATAAGAGCATCATCATGAGATAACTCCAGACCTTCCAGGTCTGTAGGCCCGAAACTGATAATGGGGCCAGCAGCCTGCTCTTGACTGCATCCAACAGTATGCACCTCCAAGCGACGCACATAGGACTTGCATGCTCTCCCTGAATCTCCATCAGTTGGCCCACCTGAGATCATGCCAATCTCCCTGACAGCAGCATTGCCTCTGTTCTCGGCTTCTCGCGATCCTTCAGGTTCTTTTCCCCGACCAGGTTGATGAGTGCTGGGTCCATCTGGGTCAGGACGGGATTGCCCGACTTGTCCTGTCGCGGTTCGTTGCTCTTCCATCATCTTGATTAGCTGAGGGGCTAGCTCGGGCGGCGGTAAGCCCATCTCGGCAGCCCGTTTGGAATCCTGAGCAAACTGAAAACAATGATTAGTATCATGAGTGTGAGACCGATGATAAGTGCAGTACCGATTGTTCCATGTCCCTGGTCGGGAAGCATGCACAGCTGCAACTCGAGGTGCGGGTCTGATCTCCGGCCCGGGCTGGAAAGTAGGTCTAGCTTCCCGAGCGCACGACAAAGGTTGAAGAGGTGGTTGAGGCACTCTTCTCTCCGGCTTGTTGGTAGAGGGAGGTGGTCTTTCGGATTTCCTCCGAGCCGCTTGTACCTCCTCTACCTTGATGTAACAGGCGGCTTTTTCCATTATCTCATCAAAATTTCGAGTAGGATTTTTGATGAGATCCCTGAAGAATTCTCCTTCTCCTAATCCATGAGAGAAGGCGCTCATTAGAATCTCTGAAGTGGCGGTGGGGACATCCTGGGCGACTTGATTATACCGGTTGATATAACTCCTTAAGGGCTCGGTCGGCCCCTGCTTCAGAGCGAACAGACAATGATCTGTCTTATGATATTTCTTACTACTAGCAAATCGACGCAGGAAGGCCGTCTTGAAGTCCAAGAAGCAGGTGATGGATCCTTGAGGTAGCCCATCAAACCATTTTAGCGTCGAGCCAGCTAAAGTGTTCAAGAAAACTCTACATTTGACAGCATCACTGTATTGATGCAGCAGGGCTGCATTTTTAAACTTTCGTAAATGCTCTTCCGGGTCTTTGCTCCCGTCATACTCTTCGATCAACGGGGCTCTATAACCCTTGGGCAATCTTTTATTTAAAATCTCGGTCGAGAAAGGTACTTTCTCGTCAGGATCTTCCGAGAATACTTCAGGTATTATGAGAACCTTCCCCTTCTTGGAGTCTCTGGGCAAGGAGCTTTCAGCCATGGAGGCTTGTGGCTGCTCTTCCTTGAGGTTGTGGCCCTGGGGCTCTGATTGATAATACCCCACACCGGGCTCTGTTGGTTGCTACTCGAAAAACCTAGAGGTTCCACTGTACAAAATTTTGTACAAAGGTCTGAACCTTTTACTAGCTACCATGTGTTCTTTTAAATTAAATTTTGGATCGCCTGCGGAACTTAACACGTTTGATCCAAAACTTAATCTATTCGTTCTTTTAGGTTTTGACTTGGGTCTCCTGCGGAACTTAACACGTTCGACCCAAATCACCTTAAGTTATTAATTCCATTAAATATTAATTTCCATAATTGGTTCTCAGTACTGACGTGGTGAGGCACATGACCTTCTTGGATATGGGAGCAACCACCACCGACTAGACAAAACCTTTTATAGAAAGCTAATATTTAATTTCCTAAAAGAACTTTAGGTTAACCAAAAAGAACAATCAAATCACAAGGAAAAAATAAAACAAAAGAACACAACTTCGAAAAACATATTCGAAATACTAGAACGTAAGCCTCTTGTATTTGGTATTATTTCCATAAATAACTAGTATGATGCGGAAATAAAAATTACTAATTATACCTTGTAGAAAAACCTCTTGATCTTCTATCGTATTCCTCTTCTAACCTCGGACGTTGTGTGGGCAACGATCTACCGAGATGAGAAACCACCAACCACCTTCTTCTCCTCCAAGCAAGGTTCGGCCACAAAGGAAGAACTTCACCAAAGAAGAAAACCAAAATACTAACCAAGCTCCAAGAGATGCTAGCTTTCTCTCCTTCTTCTTCTTCTTCTCCAAGTAGTATCCGGCCACCACAAGAACTCCAAGAGGGATGAAGTATTCGGCCACCACAAGAGGAAGAGAGGGAGAGGATGATGGCCGGCCACAACACCAAGGAAAAGAGGGAGAGAAAACAATAGAGGTTGTTACATGAAGCCACCCTCACCCCTTCTTTTATATTCCTTGGCCTAGGCAAATTAGGAAATTTAATTACAATAAAATTTCCTCAATTTCCTTGTCATGATTTAATTGAGAAAAAATAAAATAAAATTTCCCAATTACAATCTCATGGTCGGCCACATCATTGGAGAACAAACTGGACAAGTTTTAATCAACAATTAAAACTTCCTAATTTGTTTCCGGAAATTTTAAAATAAAATAAAATTTCTCTTTAAAAATCTCTACATAGTTAATAAAAAGAAATTTTCATAATTTTAATTTTACAATATGTGAATAATTTTTAAAGAGAAAATAAAATATCTCACCAATCTACAAATAAGGAAAGAGATCAAATCTCTTTCTTTAATCTTTTGTAAATTTTACGAGAGATAATTTTAATTTAAATTCTCTTTAATAAATTATTTCTTCCACATAATAAAAATTAAAAATTCTTTTTAATTTTATTTTGGCCGGCCCTACTAGCTTGGGTTCAAGCTAGGGCCGGCCACCCAATCCCGGCCCTAGCTTGTTCCCAAGCTAGCTTGGCCGGCCCCTATTGGGTGGGAATAGAAGGTGGGTATAGGTGGGTATAGAACTCTATAACTAAGAGGCTACGATAGGGACCGAGAGGGGGAATTGGTTTTGGTCTCCCGATAAAATTAAGCATCCCGTGTTCGCCCCGAACACACAACTTAATTTTATCAATGATAATTCATTCCACTAGAGAACTATCATTGAACTACCGCACCAATCCCAAATTACATTTTTGGGCTCCTTCTTATTATGAGTGTGTTAGTCTCCCTGTGTTTAAGATATCGAATGTCCACTAATTAAGTGAGTTACTGACAACTCATTTAATTAATATCTAAGTCCAAGAGTAGTACCACTCAACCTTATCGTCATGTCGGATTAAGTCCACCTGCAGGGTTTAACATGACAATCCTTATGAGCTCCTCTTGGGGACATTATCAACCTAGTATCTCTAGGACACAGTTTCCTTCTATAATCAACAACACACACTATAAGTGATACCATTTCCCAACTTATCGGGCTTATTGATTCATCGAACTAAATCTCACCCATTGATAAATTAAAGAAATAAATATCAAATATATGTGCTTGTTATTATATCAGGATTAAGAGCACACACTTCCATAATAACCGAGGTCTTTGTTTCTTTATAAAAGTCAGTATAAAAGAAACGACTTCAAATGGTCCTACTCAATACACTCTAAGTGTACTAGTGTAATTATACAGTCAAGATAAACTGATACCTAATTACACTACGACCTTCTAATGGTTTGTTCTTTTCCATTTTGGTCGTGAGCTACTGTTTATAATTTATAAGGTACTGATAACATTATCTTCTGCATGTGACACCACATGCCATGTTATCTACAATATAAATTAATTGAACAACTACAAACAAATGTAGATAATTTGACCAAATGTGATTCTTTATTCAAGACAAATGTTTACAAAAACTTAGGCTTTCAGTATACACTCCAACAATCTCCCACTTATACTAATGACTAAGCTGTCATATCTTCTACCATACATCTGATTCCCATTCCCTCCACATGCCGATCAAAAGCTTTCGCCGGAAGGGCCTTAGTGAAAGGATCTGCCAGGTTATCTGCTGATGCAATCTTGGCGATGACAACTTCTCCTCGCTTCACGATATCTCGTATCAGGTGGTACTTGCGCTCTATATGTTTACTTGCCTTATGAGCTCGTGGTTCCTTCGAGTTTGCAACTGCACCGCTATTATCACAATAAATTGTGATGATTTTGGGCAAACCAGGAATCACATCTAAGTCCATTAGAAAGTTCCTGAGCCATACTGCTTCTTTAGCTGCCTCAGAGGCTGCTACATACTCAGCTTCCATGGTTGAGTCCGAAACGCATTTCTGCTTAACACTCCTCCATGAAATGGCTCCACCTCCTAAAGTAAACACATAGCCTGATGTAGACTTACTGTTATCCCTATCTGATTGGAAATCTGAATCCGTGTAACCCACAGGGAGCAGATCGTCTGCTTGGTAAACTAGCATATAATCTCTTGTCCTTCTAAGGTACTTTAATATATGCTTTACCGCAGTCCAATGTCCTTGTCCAGGGTTACTCTGATATCTGCTGACCATGCCTATGGCAAAACAGATATCAGGTCTCGTACATAGCATTGCATACATTAGGCTTCCTACAGCCGAAGCATAAGGAACTGCTTTCATGTCCTCTATCTCTTTTGACGTCTTTGGAGATATCTCTTTAGATAGAGCTACTCCATGCCTAAAAGGTAAGAAACCTTTCTTGGAATCCTGCATGCTAAAACGAGCAAGGATTGTATCTATATATGAAGCTTGGGACAGACACAACATTCTTTTCTTACGATCCCTTATAACTTTGATCCCAAGAATGTGTGCACAATCTCCTAAGTCCTTCATATCAAATTGTTTGGACAACCATACCCTTACGTCTGATAATACCTTGACATTGTTGTCAATTAACAAAATATCATCTACGTATAGTACAAGAAATACCACCACGTTTCCGTTACACTTCTTGTATACACAAGACTCATCCGGACACTGAATAAATCCATATGACTGGATTACTTCATTAAACCGGATGTTCCAAGACCTTGAAGCTTGCTTCAGTCCATAAATGGACCGATTGAGCTTGCACACTAGATGCTCTTTTGTAGATCCACTTGCATCCAACGACTTTTACACCATCAGGTGGTTCTACAAGCTCCCAGACCTTATTAGAGTACATAGACTCTATTTCAGAATTCATTGCCTTTTGCCAAGATGCTGCATCTATATCTTGGAGTGCTTCGTCATATGTTCGTGGATCAGGTTCATGTTTACCCGGGATCAAGTCCGAAGACTCTCCCAAAAACATGAATCTTTCAGGCTGCCTCACAACCCTCCCACTACGACGAGGCACTGTCTGTGGTTGTGTATCATGTGTGACACGTGTTGCAGTCTCTTGTGGTACTTCATCTTGTACTGTTGGTACTGAAGTAGACATGTCCTCTCTAAGTTCTTCTAAAACAACTTTGCTACTGGGCTTGTGATCCATTATATAGTCTTCTTCTAAAAACTGGGCATTGGTGCTAACAATGACCTTCTGATCTTTAGGACTATAAAATAAACCACTTTTCGTTCCTTTGGGATATCCTACAAACACGCGAACTTCTGTACGGGATTCTAACTTATCAGCATCTGGTTTCAGCACATGTGTTGGGCTACCCCAAATCCGAATATGTCTTAGACTGGGCTTTCGCCCATTCCACAATTCTATGGGAGTAGAAGAAACTGATTTAGAAGGTACTAAGTTCAGAACGTATACTGCTGTTTCCAGAGCATATCCCCAAAACAAATTTGGTAATTCTGAATAACTCATCATTGATCTAACCATCTCCATAAGAGTCCTATTCCTTCGTTCGGCCACACCATTCTGTTGGGGTGTTCCAGGTGCAGATAATTGGGATTGAATCCCGGCCTCTGATAAGTAATTCCTAAACTCTCTTAAGAGGTATTCGCCACCACGATCTGACCGTAGTGTCTTGATACTTTTACCTAGTCGTTTCTCCACATCAGCCTTGTGTTCTTTGAACTTATCAAAACACTCAGACTTGCGGCGCATTAGGTAAATGTATCCATATCTTGAATAATCGTCTATGAAAGAGACAAAATATTCAAAACCTCCTCTTGCCTGGACAGACATAGGACCACACAAATCAGAGTGGACCAACTCTAACACTTCTTTGGCTCTATACCCCTTGGCCTTGAACGACCTCTTGGTCATTTTACCTTCCAACCAAGATTCACAAGTTGGAAAATTTTCCAACTCAAATGAACTCAAAAGTCCATCGGCTATAAGCCTCTGAATCCTACTTAAGTTAATATGACCAAGCCTTAGATGCCAAAGATATGCTTGGTTCATTTCCGAAGGTTCTTTTATCTTATTAGAGTTAGAAGATGAGTTATAAATTTCCATGTTTTGCTTTGTGGAAGAAATTGGATTTAAAGTATACAAATTGCCAACTAATGTACCAGAACAGATAATCACTTTATTTCTTTTAATAACTACATCGTTACTGAAAGAAACTGAATATCCATCTAAAAACAGTTTAGAAACTGAAATTAAATTCTTTCTAAAACTGGGTACATAAAGACAATTTCTTAAAATCAAATTTCTATTTCTACTAAAAGATAAGTAGACGCCTCCCACTGCAGTTGCCACCTTAGTAGCATTGCCCATGTAGACTGGTAATTTCTCCTTCAGATAGTCGGGTTTGAAACCCCCGCAAGGAATTGCAGACATGATCGATGGCTCCCGTATCTACACCAGGTTCTGGTAGATAACACCGCTAAACATGTTTCAACAATTAGAGCATGAGATATACCTTTGTTTTGGTTCCTACGAGGACGATCCGCCTTCCAATGTCCTGACTGCTTACGGATGAAGCACTTGCCCTTCGGCTTCTTCATTCCGGCTTTAAATCCCATACTGAGATTTATTCACTTTCTTTGCTAAACCGACTTGTTTCTTTTCTTCTTTCCTTCGGTTTAGAAGTAGAACCATTTTCAAGATAGTGAATTTGAGCATTGTGACGAAATAATCCTTCAAGTTCATCAGTAGTTCCGCTAATGAATAAACCCTCTTATTCATATTATAGTTAAGTGAAACCGCTCAAAACTTCTAGGTAGCGTTTGGAGGATCATATCGATCCGGTTTCCATCAATTTCTCCTCCAAGGATCCGTATCTCGTTCGGATAAGTCATCATCTTTAGGATATGATCCTTCACAGGAGTACCCTCTTGCATGGTGGTGTCATTATCTTTCTCATGGCTTCTTGCCTAGAAGCCCTATCCGATGACCAAAGAGTTCCTTGAGATTGTTCATAATATCATAGTCGTTGGTAAATCTTGATGCCGATGTTGCAATACATTTGACATTGAAGCCAAAATGTAACACCGCCATCTCATCCGCTTTTACCCATTTCCTATGATATTCAATCTCCTCTTGGGTAGATTCACCAGTAGGTGCATCAGGGCACTTTCAGCAGTAAGAACAATGTCCAGGTTTCTTTTCCAATCTATGTAGTTTGGTCCAGTAAGTCTATTCTGTTGAAGTATGATGGACAGTGAGTTGAAAGACATCCTAAGAATCACAAATAACTTTTGGTCAGAACTCTAAATTTAGAATAATATTGATTCCTCAAACAATACTATTTTAAATTAACCAACACCTCAAAACACCGTGAATTTTGTATGCCACGTTAGTGTGGACGTATACAAATTCAACATTTGTAAAAGGAGGGTTTTAACCCATTAATTTTATTATCTTGTCAACCTAACTTTTTGACAAATAAAATTAATAGTTGGTATCTTTTGGTCACACAAATAATAGCAGTGACTCCGATGGGGAGGATACTATTAGGTGTGTCTAAGTGTATACCATTACTTGACACTAAGTCCATTAATAAAATTATGCCTCTTCCGTTGGGGAAGATCACACGCTCTTAATTAACTTCCTATAGTCATCCAAAAATGGAAGTTTGTTCTAGTGATCCACAAACAAGCTCATCCGTTATGGAGGAAGGCACTCAGAGCCAACGCGCAAGCTTGTTTGCATCACTTACAAACCAGTAATGGAGACCATGTGGTTTATTTAAAAATCCCTCTCCCACTTAGTTATTTATAAATGAGGAATTTTAACTATGCTAGCCTACTAAGCATGTAAACTAACACATACACACAGCACAATATAAAAGCAATAAATAGAAAATCTAATTTTCAACTATTATGGCTTTTATCTCTAGTTGTCCTCCGTGTGTTGTCATCCCAAGCTGCTGCCATATTTGGCCACCGCCACCGGGTCTCGCTTGTCGCATCCATCTTACTCCTAGTTCCGCTGCGCCTCTGGTCCTTAGAAGGTTCCACGCTTTGCAAGATTCGATCCGCGACATAAATAGAATTTTACATTTTTGATCCTATATTCCATAAAAGGAATGTACATGTATCTAGATCAAAAATAAAATCCTAATAAAACTAAATACAGCTCCTGTTGTATTTTAATACAATCATGCACACACATATAAATGCCCTTGACATGTCCAAGGGTCCAATCACACACATAATAACTAAAAGTCATAATAGTTGGATCCTGCATCCACAAAGTTAGCACATCCTACTATTAACCTGCCTAAATTATGTATGACATGTGCATAATTAAACTAATACCAAATACACAGAGGCAAAACCCTAGCTCTGATACCAATTGTTGGTTGCTACTCGGAAAACCTAGAGGTTCCACTGTACAAAAATTTTGTACAAAGGTCTGAACCTTTTCCTAGCTACCATGTGTTCTTTAAATTAAATTTTGGATCTGCTGAACTTAACACGTTTGATCCAAAACTTAATCTATTCGTTCTTTTAGGTTTTGACTTGGGTCTCCTGCGGAACTTAACACGTTCGACCCAAATCACCTTAAGTTATTAATTCCATTAAATATTAATTTCCATAATTGGTTCCCAGTACTGACGTGGTGAGGCACATGGCCTTCTTGGATATGGGAGCAACAACCACCGACTAGACAAAACCTTTTATAGAAAGCTAATATTTAATTTCCTAAAATAACTTTAGGTTAACCAAAATGAACAATCAAATCACAAGGAAAAAATAAAACAAAAGAACACAACTTCAAAAAACATATTCGAAATACTAGAACGTAAGCCTCTTGTATTTGGTATTATTTCCATAAATAACTAGTATGATGCGGAAATAAAAATTACTAGTTATACCTTGTAGAAAAACCTCTTGATCTTCTATCGTATTCCTCTTCTAACCTCGGACGTTGTGTGGGCAACGATCTACCGAGATGAGAAACCACCAACCACCTTCTTCTCCTCCAAGCAAGGTTCGGCCACAAAGGAAGAACTTCACCAAAGAAGAAAACCAAAATACTAACCAAGCTCCAAGAGATGCTAGCTTTCTCTCCTTTTTCTTCTTCTTCTCCAAGTAGTATCCGGCCACCACAAGAACTCCAAGAGGGATGAAGTATTCGGCCACCACAAGAGGAAGAGAGGGAGAGGATGATGGCCGGCCACAACACCAAGGAAAAGAGGGAGAGAAAACAATAGAGGTTGTATCTCATGAAGGCACCCTCACCCCTTCTTTTATATTCCTTGGCCTAGGCAAATTAGGAAATTTAATTACAATAAAATTTCCTCAATTTCCTTGACATGATTTAATTTAGAAAAATAAAATAAAATTTCCCAATTACAATCTCATGGCCGGCCACATCATTGGAGAACAAATTGGACAAGTTTTAATCAACAATTAAAACTTCCTAATTTGTTTCCGGAAATTTTAAAATAAAATAAAATTTCTCTTTAAAAATCTCTACATGGTTAATAAAAAGAAATTTTCATAATTTTAATTTTACAATATGTGAATAATTTTTAAAGAGAAAATAAAATATCTCACCAATCTACAAATAAGGAAAGAGATCAAATCTCTTTCTTTAATCTTTTGTAAATTTTACAAGAGAGATAATTTTAATTTAAATTCTCTTTAATAAATTATTTCTTCCACATAATAAAAATTAAAATTAAAAATTCTTTTTAATTTTATTTTGGCCGACCCTACTAGCTTGGGTTCAAGCTAGGGCCGGCCACCCAATCTTATACCTAGGCCGGCCCTAACTTGTTCCCAAGCTAGCTTGGCCGGCCCCTATTGGGTGGAAATAGAAGGTGGGTATAGGTGGGCATAGAACTCTATAACTAAGAGGCTACGATAGGGACCGAGAGGAGGAATTGGTTTTGGTCTCCCGATAAAATTAAGCATCCCGTGTTCTCCCCGAACACACAACTTAATTTTATCAATGATAATTCATTCCACTAGAGAACTATCATTGAACTACCGCACCAATCCCAAATTACATTTTTGGGCTCCTTCTTATTATGAGTGTGTTAGTCTCCCTGTGTTTAAGATATCGAATGTTCACTAATTAAGTGAGTTACTGACAACTCATTTAATTAATATCTAAGTCCAAGAGTAGTACCACTCAACCTTATCGTCATGTCGGACTAAGTCCACCTGCAGGGTTTAACATGACAATCCTTATGAGCTCCTCTTGGGGACATTATCAACCTAGTATCTCTAGGACACAGTTTCCTTCTATAATCAACAACACACACTATAAGTGATACCATTTCCCAACTTATCTGGCTTATTGATTCATCGAACTAAATCTCACCCATTGATAAATTAAAGAAATAAATATCAAATATATGTGCTTGTTATTATATCAGGATTAAGAGCACACACTTCCATAATAACCGAGGTCTTTGTTTCTTTATAAAAGTCAGTATAAAAGAAACGGCTTCAAATGGTCCTACTCTATACACTCTAAGTGTACTAGTGTAATTATACAGTCAAGATAAACTGATACCTAATTAGACTACGACCTTCTAATGGTTTGTTCCTTTCCATTTTGGTCGTGAGCTACTGTTTATAATTTATAAGGTACTGATAACATTATCTTCTGCATGTGACACCACATGCTATGTTATCTACAATATAAATTAATTGAACAACTACAAACAAATGTAGATAATTTGACCAAATATGATTCTTTATTCAAGACAAATGTTTACAAAAACTTAGGCTTTCAGTATACACTCCAACAGGCTCACGATAAGGAATTTGAGGAAATACCTCAGGCTGCTTTCTTTTAGAGCCTCAATCTGAGACAGGGAGGGGCTCCTTGTCGCGGTCGCGAGACGGTCGCTTGCTTCTCGGAAGCCGCTCGCCTTTTGGCCTCCTTGAAAAGCTCATACTCTCCGGCGGTCATAGTAACGTTGATGTGGCCAGACTCCTCCATCTTCACGTTCCGGAATAGGCTGTTGTGTTCCCACAGACGGCGCCAAATTTGATCCCGTCCGGAAGCTGAGTCGAATGAAGGCGGGCCTTGGTGTACTGGAAGTTGACGGAAAGTCACTGAAGCGTTGGATCTACCTGGTACTCCCCTGGAGAGGTTCGCACGGGCAGTTGACGAAGACAGACAACTAGGACGATGGCGCTGTTGCTCTGCGCACACTTAGACGAGCCATGAGTCGTTAGAGACCAGAAACCAGGGGAAAAGTCCCCGGGTCAGGCCCTCCGACACTCAAGTCAGGTACTTTTTCTCCAGAAAGCACAGAGAAAGGACGAAAAGTAAAGACTAATGAGAAATGACGAGTGAGCGTACCTCCGTAAGGGACAAAGTCTCCCTTTTTATACTGCAATGGAAGTTTCTAGGTCTGACGGGTGTCAAGGATTGTCGGTTGTCAGGCTTTGTCTAGCGGTGATTGACATGTGGCTCTTCCTGATAGGATGGCGGCAAAACCGAAGACGTTGTGCACCCCGACTGTTAGCATATTCCCTGACACCTTGATTATTCTCTGACATTCTCTGACAAGCAGTTACGATTCCTTGACTTGTTTGTCCTGTAGTGCTTCGCTGGGTATACATCCGGACCTGCTTAGATCCACTACTTATCCATAGCTTGTTCATTCCGACCTGCCTGACTGGTCTGTTTCCTGACCTGCGTTTACTCCCTGTAATCTTTGGCTTGTATGTCCCAACCTGTACGCTAGGTCTGTTTTCTGACCTGCTTCTGTTCGTCGTTTTCCTTGGCTTGTATGCCCCGACCCATACGCCGGGTCTGTCTCCCGACCTGCCTCTATGTACCATTATCCTTGGCTTGTATGTCCCGACCCATACGTCGGGTCTGTCTCCCGACCTACTTCTATTTACTATTATCCTTGGCTTGTATGTCCCAACCTGCACGCCAGGTCTATGTCCAGACCTGCATGTACACCTATTATCCTTGGCTGGGATGCCCCGACCTGCACGCCAAGTCTGTGCCCATACCTGCTTGTACACCTATTATCCTTGGCTAGGATGTCCCGGTCTGCACGCCAGGTATATGTCCAGACCTGCTTCTATTTACTGTTATCCTTGGCTTGTATGTCCCGACCTGCACGCTAGGTCTATGTCCAGACCTGCATATACACCTATTATCCTTTACCTGCACGCCAGGTCTGTGTCCAGACCTACATGTACACCTATTATCCTTGGCTGGGATGTCCCGACCTGCACTCCAGGTCTATGTTCAGACCTGCATGTATACCTATTATCCTTGGCTGAGATGTCCCGACTTGCACGCCAGGTCTGTGTCTGACATATAATCCCATCTTTTGACCGTCCCGTCTGTTGAGACTTCGATCCTGTCCACGTAAGCTTGACTTTTGACCTCCTTGACCTCCATATCCGCCTGATTTCTGACCGGCCACAGAGGCTTGACTTCTGACCTTCTTGACCTCCAGGTCAGCTTGACTTCTGACCCTCTTGTGGCCCTGACTCATAACCACATCAGCTTGCCAACCCCACGAACATGCACCGTATCAAGCTCGATCTAGGTATTATTGAATTAAACGAGTCTGGTTAAACCAACCAATGATTTGAACCAAATCTGAGATCAAGCTGGTATAGTTTAATTTTCAATTAATCGAACTTTGATTAATCAATTTCAATTGATTAAATAGTGAGCAATCGGTTCACGCATGATTAGCATAATATATTGTTCATGCATGAAATCTTAATCGATTAAAACAATCGTTTTCGAACAGTGGTGACGGATGAACAGTAATTAATACTGTTCATCTTCGTTTAATCGATTATCTCAATCGATTAAAAAAAATATTTGAATCGATTACTCCAATCGGTTATACAGATTCACTGCTTCATTAGTTTAATCGATTGCACAACTTCTTCTCTTCTCTTCTCTGTCGCGATCGCAACACTCTGTTCTTCTGCCGCGACGAACGCGATTGTCGTTACCTTTGATTGTCAGCCTCCCGACGTGGTCGCTGGCACTCTCCGGCCACGGATGCCGACAGCCAGCAACTTCTCATGGCTCGACAACTACGGCAGATCGCAACCCAGTCACCATCTTGCCTAGCGACGGCGGCAGAGAGATTTTCATTTCGACGAAGAGATTATTTCATGCTTAGGCATTGCTCTGATACCATTGTTGACAGTTCTAAGCATGAAAAACAATAAACATGAAAACTGCAAATACTTACAGCGATCTCCCGCAGATCTGCAATCGGCGCCGGTAAAACTTGCTGACGAAAGAACGATCACAGAATCGGAAAATTCTTCATGGTTTACAAACCAAATCCCTCTTGCGAGATTGGACAAATCAATCTTGAATGTTCTTCTATCCTCTTACAATCTTGTGCACATGGACGAACCTTGCACAGTGACATTTCCGATATGGGATGAACCCTTTCTCAACCTTACACACAGCAAGTCCCCTCTCCTCTTTTTTTCTTTTCCTCAATATATATATATATATATCGGAAATGTCACTATATATATATATATATTGAGGAAGATGGCTCTTCCTCTTCCTCCATTAAAGGAGGAAATGAATGAGCTAGAAGATGAAGGGAAAGGAGTGCCATTTCATCTTCAACAGTTCTTGCTGGCCTGAGTATCGAGCTATGGCCGTCCCTCATGGGGATCCTCTTATGCCATCAAGGTTGTGGAGAGCAAGAACTACGAGGTGTTTACCCGAAAAGATATCCTAACCGTCAAATTGCTTCGGGGGTGCTCCCAAAGAGGGCATTCTCAATCCTTACCTTCAGAGTCCATGAGGACCTGACCTTTCCGAGATGTAGCCAGTAAGTTTGTTCCCAATCCCTGCCTTCTTTTCCGGGATGCATTAAGCGGGTTGTTCCCAATCCCTACCTTCGGGGTCCATGAGGACTTGACGTTTTTGGGAATGTACCAAATCAAAGATCTGCCTTTGGGGTTTATGATGACTTAATCTTTCCGGATATGTATTCAGTAGGGTTATTTTTAACCCCTACTTTTGAGTCCATAAGGACTTAGACCGCATCTAAGTCTCTAAGTCACGTATACTTGCGGTCAGAGTCATGGAGACTTTCTTGGCACGGACCAGGCATGAGGCGCATCAGAATTCATTTGTTTTGCTTTGCTTGATTAATTTTAATTTTTAGATTTTCACTCTATTTTTGTTATTGACTCAATCAGCAGGATCCTTGGCTCACATGTTAGGTTAGGCTAGACTGTTCATGCACCAAAGCCAAGTCAAAATCAGATGCGAAGTCATTGACTCACATGTCGGGTTAGGTCATTCCTCGCACAAACTTAGGCATCGCCGAATGTGAGTTATGTGAGTTCAAACACTAACAACTTAGGATCGCGACCGATCATCGTATAACCCCCAGTATAGAATACTCTTTTTAAAAAATTCTAAAAGAAAAAACATCTTTTCCCCCTTTCTCTATTTCTTTCGTCCAATGATCAAAGGACAGGTAGCCTAACTATCACTGCCCAGAAGGTTAAAAGATGTACTGTTCCAAGCTCTCAACCAGTAGAGAGGTCCAGTGGTTCTGAGCCTTGCATGAACTTTCGGAGACAGTCCTTTTGGCAATCTTTTGTTCCACCAATTAATGAGAACAAGGGTTAAATAAATGACTATCTTAAATCTGAAACATTATCTTCTTTTAAATTATTGCCTAGTTTTACACATTTATTTCACTAGTCATTATTATTGTAGCATGAATTCCTTCATTATCACATATTATATTTTTGTCTACTAATAATTCTCAATCTAGCGAGTTACGAGTTCCAAGATCTGTCAGCCATTTTGTGAAAGAGTGAGGAAGATCCTCCTTGGCCATGAGCTAGCCTTTTACTCACAGGCATTCATTCGTTAAAATTTGACTGAGTTCTCAATGTATATATATATATAACCAAATACCTGCAACTCGCATTATCATAATTAAGTAATCTTCAATCTCCTGTTGGCATAAATGGCTACAAATAGGGAATCGAGTCTTTCGGACTCGTAGCAGCAGAGTGTTTATGTATAAACTAATCAGTCCAGCAGAGCCACAACAGTATAAACGTCAAACTCCGATCCTCTTTTTCTCTTTGCGGTTATTTTGACGGAAATCTATCCATAGATTCTGAGGCCTTGCGCGTCGGCCAGTCGGCTGGGGCACAGGCTGCCGGGGCGTTTGCGCCCCGGCGCCTGCTCGAGCTTCACGTGCAGCGAGCTCCCTCCTGCTGGCTAGCTGCTGCGGTAGCTCTCGAATGTCGATCGCTGATTAGTCGTAAATGGCCAGTGCACATTCGCACCCGGAATTGATTTTTCACTGCTCCCACCACCACCACTTTTTACCCCGTCACATCACCTTTCAGAGCTTTTGTCTCCATTGACACAAAAGCCCTAGCACCTGTGCGGCAGTGCGCAGCAGAGGCCGGCCATATCCCCTCTCTCTCTTCACCATTGGCGAAGGGATGCAAAAGGTCAGGTCAGGTCAGGTCCGGTCCCAGGAGGTGAATCATGGATCGCATCCGTTCGTCCAGAGCTTTTGATCACTTCAACTTCGACTTCAAGTAGCCCAACGCCCCAAGCAAAATTTCCACAATCGCCTGAACATGCCTGCCTACAGAAGAACGTACCCTATCGGAATCTTTTTCTCTCACAACCAGACATAGACCACTGGAAGCAACCCAGCTCCCCAGGCCACGTACAGTGAGATAATTAAGTTGATGCCTCGCCAATTCTCTCGTCTTCTTCCCTTTTAGCCACCGCCGGATCGTCCTCGATCTATCGGCATCGGGAAGCACGGGGATTGGCCTTGAGCTTTAGTAAGGTCGAAGGTGGATCTGATTGGTTGATGATCGTTTAATTTGCAGGGTATAATTAGTCTGAGGTTTTGCGATCGAGATCTGGTGCCGTGGCGTTAATGGACTTCCTGCCGAACCCGGAGAGTCCTCGGTCGAACAACAGCGGGGGGAGCAGCCCCAACTGTAGCCCCAAGAACTTGGTGTCGGTGGCGTCGTTGTCGTCGTCGGCGGCCCCGGCGGGGGTTGCTTCTTCTTCTTCGTCGTCGTCGTCTTCTTCTTCCACCTCCTCGGCGGCGGCGGGGGCGGCGGCGCCTTCGCTGAGCCGGTACGAGTCGCAGAAGCGGCGGGACTGGAACACGTTCGGGCAGTACCTGCGGAACCACCGACCGCCGCTGTCGCTGTCGCAGTGCAGCAGCGCGCACGTGCTGGAGTTCCTGCGGTACCTGGACCAGTTCGGGAAGACCAAGATCCACTCGCACGTGTGCCCCTTCTTCGGCCACCCCAACCCGCCGGCGCCCTGCCCCTGCCCGCTCCGCCAGGCCTGGGGCAGCCTCGACGCCCTCATCGGCCGCCTCCGCGCCGCCTACGAGGAGAACGGCGGCCGACCGGAGACCAACCCCTTCGGCGCCCGCGCCGTCCGCCTCTTCCTCCGCGAGGTCCGCGACGTCCAGTCCAAGGCCAGAGGGATCAGCTACGAGAAGAAGAAACGCAAGAAACCGCCGCCGCTTCCTCACCACCACCACCAGCACCAAGATCCTCCCCTTCCTCCACCGCCCGGCGCCGCCACCGCCTGATCCTTCACATATCATCACGTGTTCCCTTCCTCCTCCTCCTCCTCCTCCTCCTCCTCAGATATGCTCTAGATTTCTGCTTGTGTGTGCCTATTTAATCATCTCTATGCCATCGATTGAACATATTTTTTCTTGAACAACTATTTGCTGCAATATATTTTATTATTATTCATCATCTGATATGCGAATTTAATCTTTCTAGTAACCAAATGCATGTGATCACAGAGAGAAACCCAGACGCCATCAAAGGCTCTCCCCAAGACCTCACTCTGGTCATGCAAAGGACGATGGCCATGGCATGATTGGTACTAATTAAGAACACTGAAAGAGGCCTAGTTCACTATTCTCATTTTGACTACTGTCTGATCTGCTACTGCTTCTTCACTGCATCAGCTTCCTTCAATCACTGAGCAGAGCTACTTTCTTTTCTTCTTAAGGCATCAAAAGCTAAATAGATAGGCGTGTTGATGATGACCTTACAGTAAGAATCATGTCAGCAGGCATGATCGCTCTCCCCTCTCTCTCTTCCATGTTCTATGTATGCCTTTTTTTTGTAACTGGGAGTCAGCGCTGCAAATCCGCAGCCACTTTTTTCAGTTCCTTTGCCACTCTCAATGCCCATTTCCCTCGCCTTGCCATTTCCCTCGGCCTTAGAGGTCTTCCATTTCCGAGGTCCCTTTATGATCTGACATGTGCAATCTTTTTTCTTCAAAACCTTAGTTTTTGCTCTCTCAGGAAACAAAAAAGCCGATGCCAATTATATTCATTAATTGTCATGCTTAATAGTTTGAGAAGAAAGAGTACTTAAATGATCTAATATTTCTGGCTTAATAGTATTTTGTTGTGATTGATTGGCGTGGAGTGAAAATGCTTTAATTCTCACCGGTGTCATCAGGAGAGTACTAAACCATTTTCAAGACTCCACGGCACTCTGGGAGTAGTGCAATTAATTTGTGTATATATTGCATTGATGGTACTTGTGTACGTCTTAAAACATGAATGTTATCAGGTCATAATATTAAATTAGTGACTAGGATTGTTCGTTCTCTTTAATTATGCCTAATTATATTAATTGTTTCTGACCATCATGTTAAGAACCTAATTTGTAGTTTATAT
Source organism: Zingiber officinale (assembly GCF_018446385.1). Lineage (NCBI taxonomy): Eukaryota > Viridiplantae > Streptophyta > Magnoliopsida > Zingiberales > Zingiberaceae > Zingiber > Zingiber officinale. The sequence goes on from NC_055988.1 coordinate 145,642,312, forward strand.
ATGTGCAAAGGGGTTTAAGGACCTCTCTGTCCGTGCATAAAACCTAAAAGTTTTTCAGCATTCTTTAACTGATTTGTAGGTTAATTTGATATCACTTACCAATTACATTTTCTTGTTCATGTGAAGCTTTAAAAGTATGTTCAGTACTCATCGCTGTTTATTTAGTTATACAGATGGATAGTTGTCTTGTTATGTCAAGGATTAATGGATGCACTAAACACTTTCAGATTAAAACAGTAATGAAACTATAAGCTCCATTAATTAATTTAGTGAAAGCAAACTTATAATTAACTTACTGCTTTCTTAATATTGCAAACATAGATGCAATTAATTAAAGAGTTAAATAGATCTATTAGGCTTGTGATCTAATTGTGATTAATTAGTTTGTCATTAATGTATAATTCTAACCCCAATAGCATGTATTTGATGAAACCTTAATTAGGTTTAGTATATTGTTCTTTTCTAATTTGAAATAGTATGCTTATTTATGTTTTTCTATCATACTTAATTGAAGATGATTAAAAATATTACTCAAACCAAATTAAAAATAAATAAATAAACATAATTATCATTTATGCTTTGTTGCAATTAATTAGTCAATTACTTGTGCTATTAGTACACCACTTCATGGTAAATTAAGGATCTAGTACAAAAGTAATTTAATAAATGGTAATAAATCTGAGGAAATAAAAAATTATAACGTACGTGACCTGAAACTTAAAAAAAAAGTCATTTTTAATTTTTGTCTGTTTAAACCCTAAAGAAAACTTGTCTATAGCACAAATACTTTTTAATTACTTTGGTACTGATCTTATTTAGTATACTTAAGATTTGTGTTTCAGTAAACTTCAAATATCACTGAAAATGCACTCCTTTTCAGTGAAAACATTTAACTAATATCTGAACTCAATGAAGCTAAAACTGAGTATTAATTACAGCCTGATACATGAGCAGTCTCTTTACATGAACTCAAAATGCTTGGTTAATCTGTCATTGTTGTTGCTCGGTTTATCAATGCTTTGTTTGATGTTTTTGCTGATCAATTGTTAAAAGAGGAAGTTTAATCATTTATAGTAACTAGTGTGATCAGTTGTAGCATGAGATTCAACCTTTACAATAGAGCAGTATAGAATTATATCTTTCTTTTTGATTTTTGTAAGATATAAGAGAGTGAAAGAATTCGATAGTGGTAGAGTATAATAAAGTTTGTAAATTACATAAGGAAAAAAATTAAAAGGGTGTTGTTTATTTTTTTTAGCATCAAAAAGTGAAAATGTTAAAAGTTATACCTAAAAATACCTTTGTTTTAACATTATAATTTTAGCTTAAATTATTACAATATTTTTAAAAATATTCTTAGTTAAAGTTGTTGATAGAACATCAAACAGTACTTGATATTTTATAATGAAAAAAAACAAGATGAGTTATATATATATATATATATATTTTCAACATTGGATACTTTTTGATGGTAATGAAAATAAGGAGAGTTTATTTATTTATTTTTAAAATATCACTTAAATTTTATAGTAAAATCAAGATGAAAACAGAGTCTAAATTTTATATCTCAACCTAAAATTGTTCATGCTTTTGTTCAAGAAATAGGAAGGAATGAAGGTCGTTACAATTAATTAGTTAATTATTGATCCAAACAAAGGCCATAAAGTTGGACATTGAAGGCAATTATTTATCGTGGTATGCTGGTAATATAGCACACATAATTGGCCCACATGTTGCTAACTGAATACTCCTTTGCCATCCACTTATGTTCAATCAATGTCGATGGGTGCATAAATTTTGGTGACCTTCAACTTGTTGCATTATCATCAACTCATTTCCCTATTATCATTTTTTAAAAAAATTAGACATTAACAATATCATTTGGTATATTTATGATTTATGTGATTTATGGTTTAAGATATAGTATTTAGGTTAAAGAAAGTGAAAAAAAAATTACACATGGTGTTCACTTGGACAACTTCCCTTAGGCGTGCATGAGGGCATGTGTATATATAGTTTGGGGGCCCTGAGTGTTTTAGCCATGAGGGGTATCCATCTTGGTCGTCTAAATTGGACGCCAAGGTAACAATTCACATATAATGAATTGATATCCTAAGTGCTAAATTTGGGCGCCTAGAGTCGGCAACCCTCACAGCTCGGGGACTTGGATCTGGTCCGGACATCCCGAGTGTTTTGGCTGTACGGGTTGCCCACCCTAGTTGCCCAAATTGGACGCCCAAGGTAACAATTCACACATAATGAATTGATACCCCGGGCTCTCAAGGTGGGCAACCCTCACAGCTCGGGGCGCCCAAGCTTAGTCTAGGTATCCAAAGTGTTTTGGTTGTAAGAGTTGTCCAAATTGGACGCACAGGATAACAATTCACTTTTTTTTAATCCTAAATTCCTTAAATCCTAAATCCTTGTTATTATATCTGAAATTATGAATCTTGAACCCTAAAAATATTACGCACCCTAAATACTATATCCTAGACACTAAACCCTAGATCCCAAATCCTAAACCTAAAGCTTTAAAAAAATTTAAAAAAATAAAAATTACACACCCTAAATACTATATCTAGTGAGCACCTAAAATTTTTTTTATTTTATTTTTTTTTAACTTGAACACTATAACTCAACTCTTAAACTCTAAAGGAAAAAAATCAAATTGGCTTACTCTTGGAGCTAAAATAAATAAATAAATAAATGTATCTGTACTAAGGTGTCTGGATCAATTCCAGATGCCTCAGTCAAAAGCAAAATTTTCAATTGAGACGCTTGGATATAATCCAGATGCCTCAATGATGCACATGTGCATAGGAAAAGGAGCGCAATATATATATATATAAACTTCTTCGTTATGGTATTATCAATTCTAAGATGTGATACTAAAGAGAATCATGACAGCTATATTTTTATATAAAAAATAATTAAATAAAATTTCAAACAAATCTTAAATTTATTTTTAATATAAAAAATATTAATATAATTTAATTTTGGACTCTACTAAAATTAATTATTAAAAGTCACATTAAACAATTAATAGTCCAGATATTAAATAGTAAGATATATATATAAGTAAACTTATTATTGCATACTTCACTTCATGTCAGTGTGAATCTTGTTAACTCAGTGTGAATCTTGTTAACTTCGAAATTTATGGGTCTCACGCATCCTTGAAGCACTCATTGTGATATTGACATAGTCGAGAAGGACCCATTCAAAATTGGCGAGAGAATTATCTCCCTTGTGTCGAATTAATATATAGTCGAGAAATTGCCAAACACCAAGAGAGGAGATTGTAGCCAGAAATTAATAAAAATTCATCTACAATAGTAGTTTATAATAATAATAAGCAGTAGTCATATGATAAACATAAATATCATTGCGAAAGAGTCTTAGCTATTGATGTGGGCAATAGAAAAGTCGATGTGGGGTTTTTTTCTTTTTTTTTAAGTTTTCAACGGCTTCCACTGTTGGGGAGGGTTTACCTTTATCAGGGAGGAGGGATCACCCCTTTCCTGATGCCTGCCTCCTCTCCTTCCTTGTGGACGGCCAGACCTCCTCCACCTCCTGTCTCCACCACCAGCCAAACCTCTTTCACTTCCTTCTCCTTCTATGCAGCCGATCATCTGAGCTGCTCCGCAGTTCACATAAGCAGACGATAGATCTGACCTCCTCAACTATCTTCTCCCTCTGCACAGCTGCGCTCGCAAACCACATGAGCAGGTGATAGATCCGACCTTCTCTACCTCTCACACGATCTCCTCTCTCATTGCCTCTTCAACCTTTCCTCTCTCGCTACCTCCACTGTCAACCTCATCGCCTCCGCCATCGACCTCACCGCCTCTCCTCCCTCTCCATTTGCGCCACCAAGAATGGCGACAACGACGATACTGTTGGGATTGCAAGGTTGCAAACCAAGTTTCACATTGAAAATACATGAGAAAAATCATGATCTTATAAGAGAAATATATCTTCATTAGAATGAGACATTTTGGATAAAATAAAAAAATAAAACCATGAGGACTTAGGTTCAAAGTGGGCAATACCATTATGAAGATATCTAAATTCTTTTGATCATCCTAACAATTGATATCAAAGTCCAGATTGCTAGAAGGTCTAATCGTCGACTATATACAAGATATATGATTTAATCAAGCCATATGAGTAAAATATTGATCTCCAATAAAAGAGGTGGGGGCTCCTGTGTCCGGATCAAGAGGTCTAGACATCGGGCGGGAAGTCTTAGTAGACAGCCAGACATAGAGGCCTTAATTGCGGCTAGTCAAGGAAGACCTAGTAAGTTAGTTGGATTAAAGGGCAAGGAAGTTATAGTAGATCGGGTGAACCGCGAGGGGCAGGAAGACCTAGCAGGTTGGTTGGACTGAGGAGCATAAAGACCTAGTAGGTCGGTTAGACCAAGGAATAAAAAACCTAGTGGGTCGATGATCGGATGTCAAACGGATAGACTTTCCGCTTGAGGGGGGCCCTATGGTCTTTCGTTTAAGGGGAGATTGTTGGAGTTGCAAAGTTACAAACAAAATCTCACATTAAAAATACATGGAAAAGATCATGGACTTATAAGGAAAAGATATCTTTATTGGTATGATGTCTTTTGCGTAAAGCCCAAAAATAAAACAATGAGGGCTTAGGATCAAAGTAGACAATATCATATCATTGTAAAAGTATATAAATTCCTTTGATCCTAATAGACGTCACCTTCCACAACGCCCACCTTATGTCCTCCCGTATCCCTCCCCTTATGCCTTCATCGCAGATGCCCTCCTTTGGGGCCACGTCGCCCTCGCCGACCCCCTCTCCCTAAGCGATCGTCCTCCACTACCTTGTTCTCCTCTCCCTCACCCTCGGCCGATTCATCACTATCATCGCCTACAACTGATATCTCCGCTTCGCACCATCCGCTTCATGTGCAACCGTGACGAGGACCCTCTGCTTCATGTGAGACCTCGTCGACCGCGGTTAAACCCTCGGAGTCTACCTCGAGGGCACCACCTGCTACAAACCCTACCTACTAAAGAGACACTCAACTCCTCTAAATCTTAATCCATCTCTCCCCTTGGGCTTGCCAACAGGACACCCAACTCATCTCCGATTAGGCTTGCCGTTCGGACGCTTCGACTCACCTCTACTCTAATCCGACGTCCCTTCACCTCCAGCCCGATTACTCCGACTGATCAAGAGCATATGGAGCAACACGTTGATTATCAGAGCAGTACGTGGCTTATCAGGGCATTTGAAATAGCATAACATACATAGCGTGACTCCACACAATCTTCTACAGTACGGACATAGCGTGACTCTACACGATCTTCTATAGTACGAGACATGGGTGATGGGTGGGACCTTCTAATACGACAATAAGACACTTTCTTTACTATGGATGTGACATCCTACTCCTTTGTGTTATAAAAGGTGTCCGCTCTCGTGGACGGAGGTACGTGTACATATTCGCACATATCTATTTCCATTAGTCTATTATTATTCTTCTCCATTTCTCCACTATGAAGATTGACTTGAGCGTCAGAGTGGATGAGTTGGGCACCCTCGACGTCCCTGTTGGTGCAATATTCCCTACGTCAAGGTTGACTTGGTTGACTAAGTTTGAGAAGGTTCAAGCTTGAGTCTTGATGTTTGAGTTTCGATGTTTGACAATACATGGAGACTGATAATACATGGAGATTGCAAGTGCAATCGTTCATTTGGGGAGATTGTTGGTACATTTCTCCTCTGGTCAAGGTTGGTCAGTTAGATGTGAAGAAGAGCCAGGTAGGTCAAGACTGACCGGATACTTGACTGGGAAGTCTTTGTAAGTGAAGCCAGGCAGTATGAAAAATCCTAGTGAGTGAAGCTAGGTGAAAGTCCTGGTGAGTGAAGCTAGGCAGTTGAGAAAATCCTGGTGAGTGAAGCTAGGCAGTATGAAAATTCTGGTGAGTGAAGCCAGGTGAAAGACCTAGTGAGTGAATTCACCTAGTGAGTGAAGCTAGGCAGTATAAAAATCCTGGTGAGTAAAGTCAGGTGAAAGACCTAGTGAGTGAAGCTAGGCAGTATAAAAATCCTAGTGAGTGAAGCTAGGTGAAAGTCCTGGTGAGTGAAGCCAGGCAGATGAGTGTTAGCTAGAGCCCTAGAGCCAATCATTTGATGATTGTATTTTGGACTTGTTGTATCATATTCTATATAAATAAAGGCATTTAGTTTTTGATTATTATACTTACTTGTATTGGTGCTAAATAAACTAAGTATAATAACGTCCTTGAGTAGAAGGTTCTTACCTATATCAATCGATTGGTTGAATCGATAGTGAGATGATATAGGGAACACTACTCTTAATCATTCCTAGTCGAGTATTAACATTCAGGGACAATGTTAATGCAATAAGACTAGCATGTAGGTCAACTCGATGACTTGATCTCATAAGTCATGGATATAGAGATATCAAGTTGACACATGGGTATGCATTAGAGAATGTATACTGAATGACCCGCCGTGAGAAAGTATCATGGATCGTTATATGAGTGTCATATACTTTCTCATGTGGCTATTAGTATGACTACTAGTCCTTAGACCTGAAGTCACCATGGTTCCCTACATAAGGAGTTATGTACTTTGGTTTCGTCAAACGTCACCCGTAACTGGGTGGACTATAAAGGCGATTACTGGGTATGTAACAAATTATGCGGAGGGATGTGAGTGATGGAGATGGGATCTATCCCTCCTATATGACGGGAGAGACATCGGTATTCTTGATAGAGTGAGACCACGAAGTGCATGACCATGCCCAAATGAGTCAATATGAGATATTGAGTTTATTTGATTTAGTGAGTCTACTTGGAGTTTAGGATTTAGATTGATCAAAGGATGACACGGTCTATGCCTCACATTGATCAATCTAGATGTCTAGGATAGAAGGACACTTGTCATATATTGTGAGGAGTCACAATTAGTAGTCACAAGGTGATGTTGGATCTCAACATTCTTGTAACTTGGGTAGTAATGATGTGTTGCTAGATACCGTTCATTACTTATGCTCCTAAATGGGTTTAGGGGCATTGCCAACGTTACAAGAACTTATAGGGTCACACACTAAGGACAATTAGATGGAGATTAGGTTCATATGATGAACCAAGAGGATTAGATTCATTTGATGAATCAAATTGGATTAAGAGTAATCCTAATTGGGCTAATTGAGTTGGACTCAAGTTGATTCATGTGTTCAATGAGTCTAATTTAGATTATGACTCATTGAATCAATTTAATTAAATGAATTAGATTCATTATATTAAATTGATTTGAATTAAATGGTTGGATTAGATCAACCATGAGAGAGATTAAGTCAAGTTTGACTTGACTTGAGAGGAAGATGAAGAGTCAAGTTTGACTTGACTTTATGCCACCTCATTGGTAAGTTGGCATTAAGTGGTCAATGATGAGGTGCCACATCATCATGTTTAGCACATGTGTGTGCCACCTCATGGAGGTTACAAATCTCTTAATGGCCACACTTAATGCAAAATTGGGGGTTACACTTTGGAAAGTGGTCGGCCACTTTTTGTTATGGAATGAGGATTCATTTTCTCATTCAAGGCAATTCACTTCATCTCCTTCCTCTAGCTCTCCCTCTCCCTCTCCTCCTCAACTTGGCCAAATCATCAAAAGGTGCTAGCACACCTTTTGTGTGATTTTCCATCTACGTGTTCGTGTGGATACGTATAGAGAGTTGTCTACGTTGACAACTTCGAGATCCGGCACCATTTGGACGAGCGGGAACGCGAAGGGCTTCGCTTCAAAGGTATAACCTTTTTCCTTGTAGATCTAAGTGTAGATATAGGTAAACTCGTACTCGTAGTTTTTCGAAAAAAATTTCTTTGCACGAATCCGTTGGCTGGGAGTTTCAGGGTTTCCGTGACGCGAAAAAGCGGTTTTCGCGGCCCGAAAAATCCAACAATGGGAAGTCCTAGTAAGTGAAGCCAGGCAGAAGAGAAGTCCTGGTGAGTGAAGGCAGACACGTGGTAATCCATGCGGGTCAAGATTGACCGGACACCTGGTATTGAGAAGTCCAAATAGGTCAAAGGGTTGACCGGATACTTGGCACGAGGAGAAAAGTCCAAGTGGATCAAAAGAATTGACCGGACACTTGGTGAGGAAGTCCTAGCAGGTCGAGGGTGACCGGATGCTAGGCATGATGTCCCAACAGGTCATAGTTGACCAGATGTTGGTTTTTAGGGACTTGGGACTTGATTAGGGCAAATCAAGTTGATGCAATCGATCAGCCGATCGATTGAATCATGTCCAATCGATCGGCTGATCGAATGGACTGGTGCCGTGACAAAAGCCTCTCCCAATTGATCACCCGATCAATTGGGAGCCTCCAATCGATCGGGCGATCGATTGGAAAGCTGTCGCTGATTGCACAGAAGCCCTCCCAATCGATCACCTGATCGATTGGGAGCCTCCAATCGATCAGGCGATCGATTAGAGTGCTGGAAAGTCGCGAGACATATTGAATCGATTGGACAATCGATTCAAATGATTTCCAGAGAGCACAGAGGCGCTCTGGATCGATCGACCTGTTAGAGTGTATACTGAAAGCCTAAGCTTTTGTAAACATTTATTTTTGAATAAAGAATCACATTTGGTCAAATTATCTACATTTGTTTGTAGTTGTTCAATTAATTTATATTGTAGATAACATAGTATGTGGTGTCACATACAGAAGATAATGTTATCAGTACCTTATAAATTATAAACAGTAGCTCACGACCAAAATGGATAGGAACAAACCATTGGAAGGTCGTAGTGTAATTAGGTATTAGTTTATCTTAACTATATAATTACACTAATATACTTAGAGTGTATTAAGTAGGACCATCAGAAGTCGTTTCTTTTATATTGACTTTATAAAGGAACAAAGACCTCAGTTATTATAGAAGTGTGTGCTCTTAATCCTAATATAATAACAAGCATATATATTTGATATTTATTTCTTTAATTTATCAATGGGTGAGATTTAGTTTGATAAATCAATAAGCCCGATAAGTTGGGAAATGATATCACTTATAGTGTGTGTTGTTGATTATAGAAGGAAATTGTGTCCTAGTGATCTAGGTTGATAATGTCCCCAAGAAGAGCTCATAAGGATTGTCATGTTAAACCCTGCAGGTGGACTTAGTCCGACATGACGATAAGGTTGAGTGGTACTATTCTTGGACTAAGATATTAATTAAATGAGTTGTCAGTAACTCACTTAATTAGTGGACATTCTGTTGGTTGCTACTCGGAAAACCTAGAGGTTCCACTGTACAAAAATTTTGTACAAAGGTCTGAACCTTTTCCTAGCTACCATGTGTTCTTTTAAATTAAATTTTGGATCGCCTGCGGAACTTAACACGTTTGATCCAAAACTTAATCTATTTGTTCTTTTAGGTTTTGACTTGGATCTCCTGCGGAACTTAACACGTTCGACCCAAGTCTCCTTAAGTTATTAATTCCATTAAATATTAATTTCCATAAAAGGTTCCCAGTACTGACGTGGCGAGGCACATGGCCTTCTTGGATATGGGAGCAACCACCACCGACTAGACAAAACCTTTAATAGAAAGCTAATATTTAATTTCCTAAAATAACTTTAGGTTAACCAAAGAGAACAATCAAATCACAAGGAAAAGAAAGAAAACAAAAGAACACAACTTCGAAAAACATATTCGAAATACTAGAACGTAAGCCTCTTGTATTTGGTATTATTTCCATAAATAACTAGCATGATTCGGAAATTAAAATTACTATTTATATCTTCGATAAAAACCTCTTGATCTTCTACCGTATTCCTCTTCTAACCTCGGACGTTGTGTGGGCAACGATCTTCCGAGATGAGAAACCACCAAGCACCTTCTTCTCCTCCTAGCTAGGTTCGGCCAAAACAAGAAAGCTCCACCAAGGAAGAAGAAAAACACCAACCAAGCTCTAAGAGATGCAAGCTTCCTCTCCTTCTTCTTCTTCTTCTCTAAGTAGTATCCGCCTCCACAAGACCTCCAAGCAATAGAGAGTTTCGGCCACCACAAAGAGGAAGAAGAGAAGAGATGATGGCCGGCCACAACACCAAGGAAAAGAGGGAGAGAAAACAATAGAGGTTGTATCTCATGAAGGCACCCTCACCCCTTCTTTTATATTCCTTGGCCTAGGAAAATTAGGAAATTTAATTACAATAAAATTTCCTCAATTTCCTTGACATGATTTAATTTAGAAAAATAAAACAAATTTTCCAAATTAAACTTCAATGGCCGACCACATCATTGGAGAGCAAATTGGACAAGTTTTAATCAACAATTAAAACTTCCTAATTTGTTTCCGGAAATTTTAAAAATAAAATTTCTCTTTAAAAATCTCTTCATGGTTGATAAAAGGAAATTTCTATAATTTTAATTTTATCAACATGTGGATAATTTTTAAAGAGAAAATAAAATAACTCTCCAATCTACAAATAAGGAAAGAGATCTAATCTCTTTCTTTAATCTTTTGTAGATCTTTTACAAGAGAGATATTTTAATTTTAATTCTCTTTAATAAATTAATTCTTCCACATAATAAAAACTAAAATTAAAATCTCTTTTAAATTTAATTTGGCCGGCCCCCACTAGCTTGGGTTCAAGCTAGGGCCGGCCACCCGACCCTAGCTTGTTCCCAAGCTAGCTTGGCCGGCCCCTATTGTGTGGGTATAGAAGGTGGGTATAGGTGGGTATAGAACTCTATAAATAAGAGGCTACGATAGGGACCGAGAGGAGGAATTGGTTTTGGTCTCCCGATAAAATTAAGCATCCCGTGTTCGCCCCGAACACACAACTTAATTTTATCAATAATAATTCATTCCACTAGAGAATCATTATTGAACTACCGCACCAATCCCAAATTACATTTTTGGGCTCCTTCTTATTATGAGTGTGTTAGTCTCCCTGTGTTTAAGATATCGAATGTCCACTAATTAAGTGAGTTACTGACAACTCATTTAATTAATTTCTTAGTCCAAGAGTAGTACCACTCAACCTTATTATCATGTCGGACTAAGTCCACCTGCAGGGTTTAACATGACAATCCTTATGAGCTCCTCTTGAGGACATTATCAACCTAGTATCACTAGGACACAGTTTCCTTCTATAATCAACAACACACACTATAAGTGATATCATTTCCCAACTTATCGGGCTTATTGATTCATCGAACTAAATCTCACCCATTGATAAATTAAATAAATAAATATCAAATATATGTGCTTGTTATTATATTAGGATTAAGAGCACACACTTCCATAATAACTGAGGTCTTTGTTCCTTTATAAAGTCAGTATAAAAAGAACGACCTCATATGGTCCTACTCAATACACTCTAAGTGTACTAGTGTAATTATATAGTTAAGATAAACTAACACCTAATTACACTACGACCTTCCAATGGTTTGTTCCTTTCCATCTTAGTCGTGAGCTACTGTTTATAATTTATAAGGAACCGATAACATGATCTTCTGTGTGTGACACCACACACCATGTTATCTACAATATAAATTAATTGAGCAACTACATTTATCATAAATGTAGACATTTGACCAATGTGATTCTTATTTCTAGATAAATGTTTATACCAAAAGCTAGGCTTTTAGTATACACTCTAACAATCTCCCACTTATACTAAAAGACTAAGCTGCTATATCTGCTGCCATACATCTGATTCCTAACCCTTCAACATGTCCATCAAAAGCTCTTGCCTTAAGGACCTCGGTGGAAGGATCTATAGGTCATCACCTGATGCAATCTAGGTAGCAACAATTTCTCCTCGTTTATACGATTTCTCGTATTGGGTGGTACTTGCGCTCTATTGTGTTTACTTGCCTTTATAGACTTATGGTTTCTTTGAGTTTGCTACTGCACCAATATTATTACAATAAATTGTAATAATCTTTGGACAAACTAAAAATCATATCTAAGTCTATCTTGAGGTTATTGAGTCATTCAGCTTTTATGGCTACCTCAGAGGCTTGCCATATACTAAGCTTTTATGGTGGAGTCCAGAAAAACACCTATGCTTATCACTCTTCCATAGTTATGACTTTACACAAAACCCCGAGGTCGACTTATTATTGTCCCTATCCGATTGGAAGTCAAAATCCATGCAACCCACAAGGACTAAATTAACTGCCTTGTAAGCTAGCATATAATCTCTAGTGCCTCTAAGGTACTACAATATATGCTTTACTGCAGTCCACTGTCCTTGTCCAGGGTTACTTTGTTATCTGCTAACTATGCCCTTGGCAAAACAGATTTCTGATCTCGTGCATAGCATACATTAGGCTTCCAACAGCCATAGCATAAAGAACTGCCTTTATTTCCTTTATCTCCTTTGATGTCTACAGAGACATATCTTTAGATAAAGTTACTCCATCCTTAAAAAGTAAGAAACCTTTCGAGGAGTTTTGCATGCTTAAAACGAGCAAGGATTTTCCGATGTATCAAGCTTGGGATAAGTAAAATATATTTTTCTTTTGATCCCTTATTATTTTGATCTCAAAAAATATATACATTCTCCCAAGTCCTTTATATCGAATTATTTGGACAACCATACCCTTACTTCTGACAACATTTTGATATTGTTTCCAACTACCAAAAATGTTATCTACGTATAGTACAAGAAATACCACCACGCTTCCATCACACCTTTTGTATACACAAGACTTATCCAGTTACTAAATAAATCCATAGATCTGGATTACTTTGATAAACCGGATGTTCCAAGACCTTGAAGCTTTGCCTCAGTCCATAGACTGATTGAGCTTACACAAGATGCTCTTAGCCCTTTGCAATGAACCCTTCTGGTTGCTTTATATGGATGCTTTCTTCAAAACTTCCATTAAGGAATGCTGTCTTGACATCCTCTTGCCAAATAGATAGAAGAATCCGGATAGACTTAAGCATGACTACCAGTGAAAAAGTTTCCTTTTTCATCAAGCCTTGCTTTGAAAGTTACTACCTTCCTGTCTATCCCTCTTTTCCTATTATAGACATTTTTATACCCAACGGCTTTTACACCATTTGGTGATTCTACAAGCTTCCAGATTTTTTTTAGAATACATATATTCTAATTCTTTTATTCATTACTCTTTGCCAAGATGCTGCATCTTTATCTTGGAGTGCTTCATCATATGACCGGAGATCAGGTTCATGCCCTCCAGGGATCGAGTCCTAAAACTCTCCCAAAACATGAACCTATTTAGGTTGCATAACAACCCTCCCACTACAATAAGACACTTTCTGTAATTGTGTATCAATTTGTGATACGTGTTGCAGTTTTCTTGTGGTATCTCATCTTGTACAGTTGGTACTAGGTTAGACATGTCCTTTATTATTTCCTTAAGAACAAATTTACTTATGAGCACGTGGTTCATTATATAGTCCTTTTCTAAAAAATCAGTCATTGATGCTAACAATTACCTTCTGATTTTTAAGACTATAAACCTACTTTTGTTTATCTAGGATAACTTACAAACAAGTGAACTCCTATCCAACTTATCATTGTCTCTCTTTAACATATGTGCTGGATTACCCGAATCCGAATATGCTTCAAAATAGGTTTTCACCTATTCAACAATTCTATATGAGTAGAGAGTTCTAACTTGGAAGGTACTATGTTCACTTTCGTTCCGAGTTTATCCTTAAAACAAATTTGGTAATTTTCTAAATAACTCATCATCTATCTAATTATTTCATAAGAGTCCTTTACCTTCTTTCTACTACACCATTCTGTTGGGGTGTACCAGTGCGATTAGTTGGGATTGAATCCCTACTTTTGATAAGTGACTCCTAAATTCTCCCAAGAGGTACTTGCCACTACGATCTTACCATAGTGATATTTACTTTAACATTTCTCCGCATCAGCCTTGTACTCTTTGAACTAATCAAAGTACTTAGTCTTGCGGTACATTAAGTAAATTTATTTGTATCTTGAATAGTTGTCTATAAAATAGATGAAATATTCAATACTACCTCTTGTCTGGATAGTCATAGGATCACACAAATCAGAATGAACCGATTTCAACATATCTTTGACTCCATACCCCTTGGACTTAAAAGCTTCTTGGTTATTTTCCTTCCAAGTAAGACTCGCAGGTTGGAAAGATTTCCACTACTAATGAACCCAAAAGTTCATCAGCTACCAATGAATCCTACTTAAGTTAATATAACCTAGCCTTAGATGTCAAAGATATAATTGGTTCCTTATTGAAGGTTGCTTTCTCTTAAGTTAGAAGATGTGTTATTAATTTCCATTTGTTGCATCATGGGAGTTATTGGATTATAAATTGTCAACCAACATACCAGAATAGATAACTTACCTATTTTTCTTGATAACAACTTTGTTATCAAAATAGACACAATATCTATTCTATAATGGTTTAGAAACTGAAATCAGGTTCTTTCTAAACTTAGTATGTAAAGACAATTCCTAATAATCCAAATTTTATTCCTATTAGAGAATAAACCTCTCCCACTGCAACAGCTGCTACTTTTGCAGTAGTGCCCATGTGGACGGTGTTTTTTATTTTCATTTAGTTGTCGGGTTTCCTGGAACCCTGCAATGAATTGCAGACATGATCAGTGGCTCCCATATCTACACACCAGGTACCGGTAGATAACTCCACTAAACATGTATCAACTAATGAATAAAATACACCTATATTGTTCTTAGTTCTAAGAAGACAGTCTACCTTAATGTCTAAATTCTATTTCCAATCAATTATAATTGGGACCACTAAGTCTATCCTAAAGTATATCAGCTAGGGATTGACCATCTTCCTAAGAATCACAAAAATATTTGGTTAAGACCAACTCCTTAAAAATCCCCATGAATTTTGTATGCCACGTTAGTGTGGACGTATACAAATTCAAAAAGGAAATTTAATTATCTCGTCAACCTTACTTTATGACGAATAAAATTAATAGTTGGTTTATCTTTAATCAAATATTTGGTCAAGACTCTAAATTTAAAATAATATTGATTCCTCTAACAATACTATTTAAATTTACCAACACCTCAAAACACCGTGAATTTTGCATGCCACGTTAGTGTGGACGTATACAAAATCAACATTTGTAAGAGGAGGGTTTTACCCATTAACTATCTTGTCAACGTAACTTTATGACAAATAAAATTATCTCAAACACCGTTAATTTTGTATGCCACGTTAGTGTGGACGTATACAAAATCAATCATTTGTAAGAGGGGTTTTAACCCTTTAATTTTATTATCTTGTCAACCTAACTTTATGACAAATAAAATTATCTCAAACACCGTTAATTTTGTATGCCACGTTAGTGTGGACGTATACAAAATCAATCATTTGTAAGAGGGGTTTTAACCCTTTAATTTTATTATCTTGTCAACCTAACTTTATGACAAATAAAATTATCTCAAACACCGTTAATTTTGTATGCCACGTTAGTGTGGACGTATACAAAATCAATCATTTGTAAGAGGGGTTTTAACCCTTTAATTTTATTATCTTGTCAACCTAGTTTTATGACAAATTAATAGTTGGTTTCATTTGGTCACACAAATAATAGCAGTGACTCCGATGGGGAGGATACTATTAAATGTATCTAAGTGTATACCATTACTTGACACTAAGTCCATTAATAAGATTATGCCCCTTCCGTTGGGGAAGATCACACGCTCTTAATTAACTTCCTATAGTCATCCAAAAATGGAAGTCTGTTCTAGTGATCCGCAAACAAGCTCATCCGTTATGGAGGAAGGCACTCAGAGCCAACGCGCAGCTTGTTTGCATCACTTACAAACCAGTAATGGAGACCATGGGATTTACTTAAAAATCCCTCTCCCACTTAGTTATTTATTAATGAGGAATTTTAACTATGCTAGCCTACTAAACTTGTAAACTAACATGCACACACATCACAATATAAAAGCAATAAATAGAAAATCTAATTTTCAACTATTATGGCTTTTATCTCTAGTTGTCCTCCGTGTGTTGTCATCCCAAGCTGCTGCCATATTTGGCCACCGCCACCGGATCCATCTTGCTCCTAGTTCCGCTGCGCCTCGATCCTTAGAAGGTTCCACGCTTTGCAAGATTCGATCCATGACATAAATAGAATTTTACAATTTTGATCCTATATTCCATAAAAGGAATGTACATGTATCTAGATCAAAATAAAATCCTAATAAAACTAAATACAGCTGTATTTTTATAATACAATCATGCACACACAATAAAATGCCCTTGACATGTCCAAGGGTCCAATCACACACATAATAACTATAAGCCATAATAGTTGGATCCTGCATCCACAAAGTTAGCACATCCTACTATTATCCTGCCTAAATTATGTATGACATGTGCATAATTAAACTAATACCAAATACACAGAGGCAAAACCCTAGCTCTGATACCAATTGTTGGTTGCTACTCGGAAAACCTAGAGGTTCCACTGTACAAAAATTTTGTACAAAGGTCTGAACCTTTTCCTAGCTACCATGTATTCTTTTAAATTAAATTTTGGATCGCCTGCGGAACTTAACACGTTTGATCCAAAACTTAATCTATTTGTTCTTTTAGATTTTGACTTGGATCTCCTGCGGAACTTAACACGTTCGACCCAAGTCTCCTTAAGTTATTAATTCCATTAAATATTAATTTCCATAAAAGGTTCCCAGTACTGACGTGGCGAGGCACATGGCCTTCTTGGATATGGGAGCAACCACCACTGACTAGACAAAACCTTTAATAGAAAGCTAATATTTAATTTCCTAAAATAACTTTAGGTTAACCAAAGAGAACAATCAAATCACAAGGAAAAGAAAGAAAACAAAAGAACACAACTTCGAAAAACATATTCGAAATACTAGAACGTAAGCATCTTGTATTTGGTATTATTTCCATAAATAACTAGCATGATGCGGAAAGAAAAATTACTAGTTATACCTTGTAGAAAAACCTCTTGATCTTCTACCTCTTCTAACCTCGGACGTTGTGTGGGCAACGATCTTCCGAGATGAGAAACCACCAAGCACCTTCTTCTCCTCCTAGCTAGGTTCGGCCAAAACAAGAAAGCTCCACCAAGGAAGAAGAAAAACACCAACCAAGCTCTAAGAGATGCAAGCTTCCTCTCCTTCTTCTTCTTCTTCTCCAAGTAGTATCCGGCCTCCACAAGACCTCCAAGCAATAGAGAGTTTCGGCCACCACAAAGAGGAAGAAGAGAAGAGATGATGGCCGGCCACAACACCAAGGAAAAGAGGGAGAGAAAACAATAGAGGTTGTATCTCATGAAGGCACCCTCACCCCTTCTTTTATATTCCTTGGCCTAGGAAAATTAGGAAATTTAATTACAATAAAATTTCCTCAATTTCCTTGACATGATTTAATTTAGAAAAATAAAACAAATTTTCCAAATTAAACTTCAATGGCCGGAAACATCATTGGAGAGCAAATTGGACAAGTTTTAATCAACAATTAAAACTTCCTAATTTGTTTCCGGAAATTTTAAAAATAAAATTTCTCTTTAAAAATCTCTTCATGGTTGATAAAAAGAAATTTCTATAATTTTAATTTTATCAACATGTGGATAATTTTTAAAGAGAAAATAAAATAACTCTCCAATCTACAAATAAGGAAAGAGATCTAATCTCTTTCTTTAATCTTTTGTAGATCTTTTACAAGAGAGATATTTTAATTTTAATTCTCTTTAATAAATTAATTCTTCCACATAATAAAAACTAAAATTAAAATCTCTTTTAAATTTAATTTGGCCGGCCCCCACTAGCTTGGGTTCAAGCTAGGGCCGGCCACCCAGGCCCTAGCTTGTTCCCAAGCTAGCTTGGCGGCCCCTATTAGGGTATAGAAGGTGGGTATAGGTGGGTATAGAACTCTATAAATAAGAGGCTACGATAGGGACCGAGAGGAGGAATTGGTTTTGGTCTCCCGATAAAATTAAGCATCCCGTGTTCGCCCCGAACACACAACTTAATTTTATCAATAATAATTCATTCCACTAGAGAATCATTATTGAACTACCGCACCAATCCCAAATTACATTTTGGGCTCCTTCTTATTATGAGTGTGTTAGTCTCCCTGTGTTTAAGATATCGAATGTCCACTAATTAAGTGAGTTACTGACAACTCATTTAATTAATTTCTTAGTCCAAGAGTAGTACCACTCAACCTTATTATCATGTCGGACTAAGTCCACCTGCAGGGTTTAACATGACAATCCTTATGAGCTCCTCTTGAGGACATTATCAACCTAGTATCACTAGGACACAGTTTCCTTCAATAATCAACAACACACACTATAAGTGATATCATTTCCCAACTTATCGGGCTTATTGATTCATCGAACTAAATCTCACCCATTGATAAATTAAAGAAATAAATATCAAATATATGTGCTTGTTATTATATTAGGATTAAGAGCACACACTTCCATAATAACTGAGGTCTTTGTTCCTTTATAAAGTCAGTATAAAAAGAACGACCTCATATGGTCCTACTCAATACACTCTAAGTGTACTAGTGTAATTATATAGTTAAGATAAACTAACACCTAATTACACTACGACCTTCCAATGGTTTGTTCCTTTCCATCTTAGTCGTGAGCTACTGTTTATAATTTATAAGGAACCGATAACATGATCTTCTGTGTGTGACACCACACACCATGTTATCTACAATATAAATTAATTGAGCAACTACATTTATCATAAATGTAGACATTTGACCAATGTGATTCTTATTTCTAGATAAATGTTTATACCAAAAGCTAGGCTTTTAGTATACACTCTAACACATTCGACATCTTAAACACAGGGAGACTAACACACTCATAATAAGAAGGAGCCCAAAAATGTAATTTGGGATTGGTGCGCTAGTTCAATAATAGTTCTCTAGTGGAATGAATTATTATTGATAAAATTAAGTTGTGTGTTCGGGGCGAACACGGGATGCTTAATTTTATCGGGAGACCAAAACCAATTCCTCCTCTCGGTCCCTATCGTAGCCTCTTATTTATAGAGTACTATACCCACCTATACCCACCTTCAAACCCATGGTGTAGGGGCCGGCCAAGCTAGCTTGTGGATCAAGCTAGGGTCGGCCAAACCATTGGTTCATGGGTGGCCGGCCCTAGCTTGAACCCAAGCTTAGGTGGCCGACCCTATTAAATTAAAAAAGAATTTAAATTTTAAAATTTTCTTATATGAAAGATATAATTTATTGGAGAGATTAAAAATTAAAATATCTCTTTTATAAGGTTCTACAAAAGATTGAAGAAAGAGATTAAATCTCTTTTCTTATTTGTAGATTGGAAAGATATTTTATTTTTCTTCTTTGTAAATTATTCACATGTTGAAAAATTAAAATTATAGAGATTTCTTTTTATCAACCATGAAGGGATTTTAAAGGAAATTTTATTTTTTTTAAATTTCCGATGACAAAAAAGGAATTTTAATTGTTGATTGAAAATTGCCTTGTTTGCTCTCCATGAGGTGGCCGGCCATGACATGAGGGATTAGGAAATTTTGTTTAATTTTTCTTAATTAATTCATGTAAAGGAAAGTTAAGGAAATTTTATTGTAATTAAATTTCCTTATTTGCCAAAGCTAAGGATTATAAAAGAGGGGGTTTTGGGAGCCTTCAAGGTGAACAACCTCTATTATTTTTCTCCCTTTTTTCTTCCTTGGTGTGGCCGGCCTCATCCTTTTCTCTTCTCTCCATCCTTGTGGCCGAAACTCACCTCCCTCTTGGAGATCAAGTGGTAGCCGGATTCTAGCTTGGAGAAGAAGGAGAGAAAAGCTTACATCCCTTGGAGCTTGGTTGGTTGAAAAAGATCTTCATCTTTTGGAAGCATTGTGCTTGGCCGAAACTTGAAGAAAGGAGAAGAAGGTGCTTTGGTGGTTTCTCATCTCGGAAGATCGTTGCTCACACAACGTCCGAGGTTAGAAGAGGAATACGGTAGAAGACCTAGAGGTTTTTGTTTGCAAAAGAAAAGGTATACTAGTATTTAATTTCCGCATCATACTAGTTTTATTCCTTTGTAAAAATATCAAATACAAGAGGCATGCGATTCTAGTATTTCGAATTTATTTTCGATGTTGTGTTCTTTTGTTTTTCTTTTCCTTATGATTTGATTGTTCTTTTCGGTTGGCCTAAAGTTATTTAAGGAAATTAAATATTAGCTTTCCTTAAAAAGCTTTGTCTAGGCGGTGGTGGTTGTTCCCATATCCAAGAAGGCCATGTGCCTCGCCATGCAGTCCTGGAAGCCAATTTTGGAAAGTAATATTTAATGGAATTAATAACCTAGGTGATTTGGATTGAACGTGTTAAGTTCTGCAGGAGATCAAAGTCTAAACCTAAAAGAACAAATAAATTAAACTTTGGATCAAACGTGTTAAGTTCCACAGGAGATCCAAGTTTAATTTAAAAGAACACATGGTAGTTAAGAAAAGGTTCAGACCTTTATACAAAATTTTTGTACAGTAGAACCATTAGGTTTTCTGAGTAGCAACCAACAATTGGTATCAGAGCTAGGGTTTTGCCTCTGTGTATTTGGTATTAGTTTAATTATGCACATGTCATACATAATTTAGGCAGATTAATAGTAGGATGTGCTAACTTTGTGGATGCAGGATCCAACTATTATGGGTTATAGTTATTATGTGTGTGATTGGACCCTTGGACATGTCAAGGGCATTTATTGTGTGTGCATGATTGTATTATAAAATACAGCAGGAGCTGTATTTAGTTTTATTAGGATTTTATTTTTTGATCTAGTTACATGTACATTCCTTTTATGGAATATAGGATCGATGGATGTAAATTTTATTTTATGTTCGATCTAGTTTACATGTACATTCCTTCGAGGAATATAGGATCGAAAAATGTAAAATTCTATTTATGTCGCGGATCGAATCTTGCAAGGCGTGGAACCTTTTGAGGACCAGAGGCGCAGCGGAACAAGGAGCAAGATGGATGCAACAACTAGACCCAGTGGCAGTGGCCAAAGATGGCAGCAGCTAGGGTTGGCGACACACGGATGACAACAATAAATAAAAGTCATAATAGTTGAAAATTAGTTTTTCTATTTATTGCTTTTATATTGTGTTGTGTGTGCATGTTAGTATACATGTTTAGTAGGCTAGCATAGTCAAAATTCCTCATTTTAAATAACTAAGTGGGAGAGGGATTTTAAATAAATTCCACTGTCTCCATTACTGGTTTGTAAGTGATGCAAACAAGCTTGCGCGTTGGCTCTGAGTGCCTTCCTCCATATCGGATGAGCTTGTTTTTGGATCACTAGAACAAACTTCCATTTTGGATGACTATAGGAAGTTAATTAAGAGCGTGTGAACTTCCCCATCGGAAGGGGCACAATCTTATTAATGAATTTAGGGTCAAGTAATGGTATACACTTAGGCACGTCTAATAGTATCCTCCCCATCGGAGTCACTGCTATTATTCGTGTGACCAAAGGAAACCAACTATTAATTTTATTTGTCAAAAAGTTAGGTTGACAAGATAATAAAATTAATGGGTTAAACCCTCCTTTTACAAATGTTGAATTTGTATACGTCCACACTATCGTGGCATACAAAATTTACGGTGTTTTGAAGTGTTGGTTAATTTAAAATAGTATTGTTTGAGGAATCAATATTATTCTAAATTTAGAATTCTGACCAAAAGTTATTTGTGATTCTTAGGATGACTTTCAACCCACTGGCCATCATACTAAAAGAGAACATACTTACTGGTCCTAATTACATAGATTGGAAAGGGAACCTGGATATTGTTCTTACTGCTGAAAGCTATAAGTTTGTACTGACTGAACCTTGCCCTGATACACCCAATGGTGAATCTACCCAAGAGGAGATTGAGTATCATAGGAAATGAGTAAAAGCAGATGAGATGGCACGGTGTTATATTTTGGCTTCAATGTCAAATGTATTACAACATCAGCATCAAGATTTACCAACAGCGTATGATATTATGAACAATCTCAAGGAACTCTTTGGTCACCAGGATTGGGCCTCTAGGCAAGAAGCCATGAGAAAGATAATGACGACCACCATGCAAGAGGGCACTCCCGTGAGGGATCATATCCTAAAGATGATGGCTTATCTAAATGAAATACAAATTCTTGGAGGAGAAATTGATGGGGAAACCCAGATCGATATGATCCTCCAAACGCTACCTAGAAGTTTTGAGCAATTCCACCTGAATTACAACATGAATAAAAGGGTATATTCATTGGCGGAACTACTGACAGAACTTCAGGCAGCAAAAGATTTGTTCCGTCATAATTCTCATATTCACTATGCTAAAAATGGTTCTACTTCTAAACCGAAAGGAAAGAAGAAGAAGAAACAAGTTAGCTCAGCAAAGAAAGTGAATAAATCTCAGAGTACAGGACCTAAAGCTGGAATGAAGAAACCGGAGGGCAAGTGCTTCATCTGCAAGCAGTCAGGGCATTGGAAGGCGGACTGTTCTCGTAGGAATCAAAACAACAAAGGTATATCTCATACTCTAGTTGTTGAAACATGTTTAGCGGTGTTATCTACCAGCACCTGGTGTGTAGATACGGGAGCCACTGATCATGTCTGCAATTCCTTGCAGGGGTTCCAGGAGACCCAACGACTAACTGAAGGAGAGATTACCGTCTATATGGGCAATGCTACTAAGGTGGCGGCTGTTGTAGTGAGAGACGTCTACTTATCTTTTAATAGGAATAGAAATTTAGTTTTAAGAAATTATCTTTATGTACCCAGTTTTAGAAAGAATTTAATTTCAGTTTCTAAACTGTTTTTGGATGGATATTCAGTTTCCTTTAATAACGATGTGGTTATTAAGAAAAATAAAGTGATTATCTGTTCTGGTGCATTGGTTGGTAATTTATATACTTTAAATCCAATTTCTCCCACAAAGCAAAATATGGAAATTAATAACACATCTTCTAACTCAAATAAGAGAAAAGAACCTTTGGAAATGAACCAAGCATATCTTTGGCATCTAAGGCTTGGTCATATTAACTTAAGTAGGATTCAAAGGCTTATAGCCGATGGACTCTTGGGCTCATTAGAGTTGGAAAATTTTCCAACTTGTGAATCTTACTTGGAGGGTAAAATGACCAAGAGGTCTTTTAAGGCCAAGGGGTATAGAGCCAAAGAAGTGTTAGAATTTGTTCATTCTGATTTGTGTGGTCCTATGTCTATCCAGGCGAGATGTGGTTTTGAATATTTTGTCTCTTTTATAGACGATTATTCAAGATACGGATACATTTACCTAATGCACCGCAAGTCCGAGTGCTTTGATAAGTTCAAAGAGTAAGGCTGATGTGGAGAAACGACTAGGTAAAAGTATCAAGACACTACGGTCTAATTGTGGTGGCGAATACCTCTTAGGAGAGTTTAGGAATTACTTATTAGAGGTCGGGATTCAATCCCAATTGTCTGCACCTGGTACACCCCAACAGAATGGTGTGGCAGAATGAAGGAATATGACTCTTATAGAGACAGTTAGATCGATGATGAGTTATTCAGAATTACCAAATTCGTTTTGGGGATACGCTCTGGAAACGACAGTGTACATTCTGAACTTAGTACCTTCTAAATCAGTTTCTTCTACTCCCACAGAATTGTGGAATGGGTGAAAACCCAGTCTAAGATATATTCGGATTTGGGGTAGTCCAACACATGTGCTGAGACCAGATGCTGATAAGTTAGAATCTCGTACAGAAGTTCGCGTGTTTGTAGGTTATCCCAGAGGAACGAAAGGTGGTTTATTTTATAGTCCTAAAGACCAGAAGGTCATTGTTAGCACCAATGCCCAGTTTTTAGAAGAAGACTATATAATGGATCACAAGCCCAGTAGCAAAGTTGTTCTAGAAGAACTTAGAGAGGACACGTCTACTTTAGTACCAACAGTACAAGATGAAGTACCACAAGAGACTGCAACACGTGTCACACATGATACACAACCACAGACGGTGCCTGGTCGTAGTGGGAGAGTTGTGAGGGAACCTGAGAGATTCATGTTTTTGGGAGAGTCTTCGGACTTGATCCCGGGTAAACATGAACCTGATCCCCGAACATATGACGAAGCACTCCAAGATAAAGATGCAGCATCTTGGAAAAAGGCAATGAATTCTGAAATAGAGTCAATGTACTCTAATAAGGTCTGGGAGTTTGTAGAACCACCTGATGGTGTAAAAGCCGTCGGATGCAAGTGGATCTACAAAAGGAAAAGAGGGACAGACGGGAAGGTAGAAACCTTCAAAGCTAGGCTTGTTGCGAAAGGGTATACTCAGAAAGAGGGAATCGATTATGAGGAGACCTTTTCACATGTAGTCATGCTTAAGTCTATCCGGATACTCTTATCCATTGCTGCTCATATGGATTATGAGATTTGGCAAATGGATGTCAAGACAGCTTTCCTTAATGGAAGTCTTGAAGAAAACATCCATATGAAGCAACCAGAAGGGTTCATTGAAAAAGGCAAAGAGCATCTAGTGTGCAAACTCAATCGGTCCATTTATGGACTGAAACAAGCTTCAAGGTCTTGGAACATTCGGTTTAATGAAGTGATCCAGTCATATGGATTTATTCAGTGTCCGGATGAGTCTTGTGTATACAAGAAGTGTAACGGAAACGTGGTGGTATTTCTTGTACTATACGTAGATGATATTTTGTTAATTGGCAATAATGTCAAGGTATTATAGGACGTAAGGGTATGGTTGTCCAAACAATTTGATATGAAGGACTTAGGAGATTGTGCACACATTCTTGGGATCAAAGTTATAAGGGATCGCAAGAAAAGAATGTTGTGTCTGCCCCAAGCTTCATATATAGATACAATCCTTGCTCGTTTTAGCATGCAGAATTTCAAGAAAGGTTTCTTACCTTTTAGGCATGGAGTAGCTCTATCTAAAGAGATGTCTCCGAAGACATCAAAGGAGATAGAGGACATGAAAGCAGTTCCTTATGCTTCGGCTGTAAGAAGCCTAATGTATGCAATGCTATGTACGAGACCTGATATCTGTTTTGCCGTGGGCATGGTTAGTAGATATCAGAGTAATCCTGGACAAGGACATTGGACTGCGGTAAAGCATATATTAAAGTATCTGAGAAGAACTAGAGATTATATGCTAGTCTACCAAGCAGACGATTTACTCCCTGTGGGATACACAGATTCAGATTTCCAATCAGATAGAGACAACAGTAAGTCTACATCAGGCTATGTGTTTACTTTAGGAGGTGGAGCCATTGCATGGAGGAGTGTTAAGCAGAAATACATTTCGGACTCAACCATGGAAGCAGAGTATGTAGCAGTCTCTGAGGCAGCCAAAGATGCAGTATGGCTCAGGAACTTTCTAATGGACTTAGATGTGATTCCTGGTTTACCCAAAATCATCACAATTTATTGTGATAATAACGGTGCAATTGCAAACTCGAAGGAACCACGAGCCCATAAGGCAAGTAAACATATAGAGCGCAAGTACCACCTAATACGAGATATCGTGAAGCGAGGAGAAGTTGTCATCGCCAAGATTGCATCAGCAGATAGCCTGGCAGATCCTTTCACTAAGGCCCTTCCAGTAAAAGCTTTCGATCGGCATGTGGAGGGAATGGGTATCAAATGTATGGCAGCAGATATGGCAGCTTAGTCATTAGTATAAGTGGGAGATTGTTAGAGTGTATACTGAAAGCCTAAACTTTTGTAAACATTTATTTTTGAATAAAGAATCACATTTGGTCAAATTATCTACATTTGTTTGTAGTTGTTCAATTAATTTATATTGTAGATAACACAGTATGTGGTGTCACATACAGAAGATAATGTTATCAGTACCTTATAAATTATAAACAGTAGCTCACGGCCAAAATGGATAGGAACAAATCATTGGAAGGTCGTAGTGTAATTAGGTATTAGTTTATCTTAACTATATAATTACACTAATACACTTAGAGTGTATTGAGTAGGACCATCAGAGGTCGTTTCTTTTATACTAACTTTATAAAGGAACAAAGACCTCAATTATTATGGAAGTGTGCTCTTAATCCTAATATAATAACAAGCACATATATTTGATATTTATTTCTTTAATTTATCAATGGGTGAGATTTAGTTTGATAAATCAATAAGCCCGATAAGTTGGGAAATGATATCACTTATAGTGTGTGTTGTTGATTATAGAAGGAAACTGTGTCCTAGTGATCTAGGTTGATAATGTCCCCAAGAAGAGCTCATAAGGATTGTCATGTTAAACCCTGCAGGTGGACTTAGTCCGACATGACGATAAGGTTGAGTGGTACTATTCTTGGACTAAGATATTAATTAAATGAGTTGTCAGTAACTCACTTAATTAGTAGACATTCGACATCTTAAACACAGGGAGACTAACACACTCATAATAAGAAGGAGCCCAAAAATGTAATTTGGGATTGGTGCGGTAGTTCAATAATAGTTCTCTAGTGGAATGAATTATTATTGATAAAATTTATAGAGTACTATACCCACCTATACCCACCTTTAAACCCATGGTGTAGGGGCTGGCCAAGCTAGCTTGTGGATCAAGCTAGGGCCGGCCAAACCATTGGTTCATGGGTGGCCGACCCTAGCTTGAACCCAAGCTTAGGTGGCCGACCCTATTAAATTAAAAAAGAATTTAAATTTTAAATTTTTCTTATGTGAAAGATATAATTTATTGGAGAGATTAAAAATTAAAATATCTCTTTTATAAGGTTCTACAAAAGATTAAAGAAAGAGATTAAATCTCTTTCCTTATTTGTAGATTGGAAAGATATTTTATTTTTCTTCTTTGTAAATTATTCACATGTTGAAAAATTAAAATTATAGAGATTTATTTTTATCAACCATGAAGGGATTTTAAAGGAAATTTTATTTTTTTTAAAATTTCTGAAGACAAATAAGGAATTTTAATTGTTGATTGAAAATTGCCTTGTTTGCTCTCCATGAGGTGGTCGGCCATGACATGAGGGATTAGGAAATTTTGTTTAATTTTTCTTAATTAATTCATGTCAAGGAAAGTTAAGGAAATTTTATAGTAATTAAATTTATTTATTTGCCAAAGCTAAGGATTATAAAAGAGGGGGTTTTGAGAGCCTTCAAGGTGAACAACCTCTATTATTTTTCTCCCTCTTTTCTTCCTTGGTGTGGTCGGACTCATCCTTTTCTCTTCTCTCCATCCTTGTGGCCGAAACTCACTTCCCTCTTGGAGATCAAGTGGTGGCCGGATTCTAGCTTGGAGAAGGAGAGAAAAGCTTACATCCCTTGGAGCTTGGTTGGTTGAAAATGATCTTCATCTTTTGGAAGCATTGTGCTTGACCGAAACTTGAAGAAAGGAGAAGAAGGTGCTTTGGTGGTTTCTCATTTCGGAAGATCGTTGCCCACACAACGTCTGAGGTTAGAAGAGGAATACGGTAGAAGACCTAGAGGTTTTTGTTTGCAAAAGAAAAGGTATACTAGTATTTAATTTTCGCATCATACTAGTTTTATTCCTTTGTAAAAATACCAAATACAAGAGGCATGCGATTCTAGTATTTCGAATTTATTTTCGATGTTGTGTTCTTTTGTTTTTCTTTTTCTTGTGATTTGATTGTTCTTTTCGGTTGACCTAAAGTTATTTAAGGAAATTAAATATTAGCTTTCCTTAAAAGGCTTTGTCTAGGCGGTGGTAGTTATTCCCATATCTAAGAAGGTCATGTGCCTCGCCAGGAAGCTAATTTTGGAAATTTATATTTAATGTAATTAATAACCTAGGTGATTTGGATCGAACGTGTTAAGTTCCGCAGGAGATCCAAGTCTAAACCTAAAAGAACAAATAAATTAAACTTTGGATCAAACGTGTTAAGTTCCGCAGGAGATCCAAGTTTAATTTAAAAGAACACATGGTAGCTAGGAAAAGGTTCAGACCTTTGTACAAAATTTTTGTACAGTGGAACCATTAGGTTTTCCGAGTACCAACCAACACGATCGATCGATCCAAAACCTCTCCAATCGATTGGGAGCAATCTAATCTATTGGGATCCGACCGTTAGCGCTGGATAAAGCCGTTGCGAGCGTTTTCTTCAGCATACTTTCTCCCAATTCATCTCAGATCTTCACAGAGCTTTCTCCACTACTCACCGCTAGTTTTTGAAGCTTCTTGGAGCAAGGTGTTTTTGCACTTCCAAGGTTAAGAGGCGTTCCAAACAAGAAGGAGAAGCTAGCTAGGGTTTACTGTGTAAAATATTGTAAGGTTTACTTGTATTTTGCTTCTTCTTTTCTTCTTGTTGTTGTGTGAGTTTGTACGAGGTTTCTCCGCCCTCGGTAGTTATCGTAAAGGAGTGTTTTCATAGTGGAGAGTGTGTGTCGTGTGTGGATCCTTGGATTCATCACCTCTTCTTGAGGTGGATACCAAGTAAATTCTTCGTGTTAGCGTTGTATTTTTGTTTCTTGTATTTTCCGCTGCCTATCATCACCAAGAAGCAAGACGACGAGTGCATGACGAGTTATTCACCCCTAGCATATTTTGACCCTAACAGTCCCTTCTGACGCCTCCCTCTTTTACTTCTCACAAGCTCCCAGGTGATTTAGCCTCTCAACAGTGCTCGGCAACTCTCTTTTACAGCTCCATAGGCTTCTTTGGCTGCCCCACCTTCCTCCTAGTCATGACGACTCCATTAACCTCGAGGAAAACTCACTTGTGGCTCACCCGTCAGTGATATCAAGCAGAAATAAATTGGCGTCGCATGTGGGAACATACGCATGAACTGAGATGTTGAGATTGATGATATAGGAAAACTCCCCACCATCACCATAACCCCAGAGGATTTCGAGAAACACATCGCTGCAACATTGTAGGAGCATGAAAATGGAATTCCTTAGATGTCATTTTCATTCAAACATTATGCTAGAAGCCCATCCGTCTTCAACCTAATGAGATCTTACTCTTCAAATCCTTGGTCGGCACAAGAGATCTAGATTTCATCAAATTCCATACATATTTTTATATATCTTGGCTTGATGATTAATGTGGTTTTTATGTATTAACTCATTGTTTGCCTTCATTATCGAATCTGATTTCCTATTATAGTCTCTCATCATCTTGGTGGATACTTGGGAGTCGAGGGATCGAGTTCATTATATTCTCTCCCCAACTCCACGGACGCTTAGCAGTTAAGGAATCGAACTTACTATTTTCTCTCCGACTCTACAGATGCTTAAGAGTCAAGTGATCGATCTATTTTCTCTCTCAGTGGGATCAGATTATTCTCTACCTCAATGGGATCGAGTCCTATTATATTCTCTCCCTGATTCTGCAAATACTTGGGGAGTCAAGTCATCAAGCCTATTATTCTCTCCCTCAACAGGAAAAAAGTTATTCTCTCCCTAAGTGAAATCAAATTATTCTATTCCCAACTCCACAGACACTTGGAAGTCGAGGGATCGAGTCATTCTCTTGGCAGAATTTTCTCCCCCACTTCTCGGATGTTTGAGAGTCGAGTGATTGAGCTCATGTCACATTCTCTCTCTAACTCTATCGGCGCTTGGGAATCGATGGATCGACCCTATTATTTTCTCCCTTAGTGGGATTAAGTCCTATTATATTTTCTCTCCAACTTAATGAATACTTGGGAATTGAGAGATCGAGCCTATTATTCTCTCTCTTAGCAAAATCGAGTCATATTATATTCTCTCCCTAAATCTATGGATATGGAGGAATCAAGGGATCGAGCTATTATCTCTAAGTCATTGATGGGGTTACCTCAAAACTGCGCATCAGGTTCGGGTGTATATATCTTTTGAATATGAATTATAGCTCTTCTTCGCAACTTTACTTGAAGACACTTCACTTCTCCCGACTCAAATATAATTGGGATTGAACATGATATTATGGCCACGAACCACAGATCTTCATCATCAATTACCTTTTTTAGAGCTCAACTATACTCCGGTCGAGATCAAGCACTTATACTATTCTAGTCTCAGACCGGCAATCTCAATCAACATTATCTTTTTCTGGGCTCAACCTCTTCCCTTAGTGATTCATCTTACGACATGCCCAGAGTTTTCTTTCCTGACTCCTTAGTCATAAGACATTCAACCTTATAATAAGCTTAGAGCCCTTATCCCTGCGTCAATGATTCGTTTTACGACAAACCCAGAGTTTCATTTCCCAACTCCCTAGCAGGAAGATACTCGGCCTTACGAAAGGATCAGAGACTCTTAGCCCCATGATAGTGAAGGTCTGAAACTTTTTCAGCCATCCTGTCACAACACAACATTTCAGTCAATCAGACTCATGCCTCCTTCGATTAGACTTGAGGAGGAGCCTTGTGATGTGGGGAATAGGGAAGTCCACATGAACATGGTGGATTTTTTTTTGGGGATTTCAACCGCTTCCCCTTTTAGGGGAGGGTTTGCCTTCGTTAAAGGGAGAGGGAAGATTGCACCCTTCCTGGTGTTGCCTCCTCTGCTCCCTCGCCGCCAACCAAGCCTCCTTCACCTCCTCTCTTGTTGCCCTCGTAATCATCCACGCCTCCTCCACCTCCTTCTCCCTCTGTATAGCCGACCACTGGTGCCGCTCCACAGTCCACTTGAGCAAGTGATAGATCTGGCCTTTTCCACCTCCTTCTCCCTATATGCAGTCTAACACTAGCACAACTTTGTGATCCATAGGAATAGGCGATCGATCCGACCTTCTCTACCTCTCACGTGATCTCCTCTCTCACTACCTCCTTGACCTCTCCTCTCTCACTGCCTCCACTACCGACCTCGCCGCCTCGCCGCCCTCTTCATCTGTGCCACCAAGAACAACGACAATGATGATGCTGCCTTCGACAACACCCACCTCATCTTCTCCCAGATCCCCTACCCTGACGCCTTCATCGTAAATGCCCTCCTCTGAGGCCACGTCGCCCGTGTCCACCCCCTCTCCCTTGGCAGCCACCCTCCTCTATTTTGCGCTCCTCTTTGTCACCCTAGGATGCACAGTCACTGTCGTCACCTATAGCGGATGCCCCGATCCACACCATCCGCCTCACATGCAATCACGATTAGAACCCTCTGTCTCATGTGCAACCTCATTGACCATGGAAATAATTTTTCTTTCCGCATCATACTAGTTATTTTTGGAAATAATACCAAATACAAGAGGCATGCGATTCTAGTGTTTCGAATATGTTTTTCGATGTTGTGTTCTTTTATTTTTTTTCTTTTGATTTGATTGTTCTTTTTGGTTAACCTAAAGTTATTTTAGGAAATTAAATATTAGATTTCTATAAAAGGTTTTGTCTAGTCGGTGGTGGTTGCTCCCATATCCAAGAAGGTCATGTGCCTCGCCACGTCAGTATTGGGAACCAATTATGGAAATTAATATTTAATGGAATTAATAACTTAAGGTGATTTGGGTCGAACGTGTTAAGTTCCGCAGGAGACCCAAGTCAAAACCTAAAAGAACGAATAGATTAAGTTTTGGATCAAACGTGTTAAGTTCCGCAGGCGATCCAAAATTTAATTTAAAAGAACACATGGTAGCTAGGAAAAGGTTCAGACCTTTGTACAAAATTTTTGTACAGTGGAACCTCTAGGTTTTCCGAGTAGCAACCAACAATTGGTATCAGAGCTACGGTTTTGCCTCTGTGTATTTGATATTAGTTTAATTATGCACATGTCATACATAATTTAGGCAGGTTAATAGTAGGATGTGCTAACTTTGTGGATGCAGGATCCAACTATTATGGCTTATAGTTATTATGTGTGTGATTGGACCCTTGGACATGTCAAGGGCATTTTATTGTGTGTGCATGATTGTATTATAAAATACAGCAAGAGCTGTATTTAGTTTTATTAGGATTTTATTTTTGATCTAGTTATATGTACATTCCTTTTATGGAATATAGGATCAATGGATGTAAATTTTATTTTATGTTCGATCTAGTTTACATGTACATTCCTTCGAGGAATATAGGATCAAAATGTAAAATTCTATTTATGTCGTGGATCGAATCTTGCAAAGCGTGGAACCTTCTAAGGACCAGAGGCGCAGCGGAACTAGGAGCAAGATGGATGCGACAGCTAGACCCGGTGGCAGTGGCCAAATATGGCAGTAGCTTGGGATGACAACACACGGAGGACAACAAGAGATAAAAACCATAATAGTTGAAAATTAGATTTTTCTATTTATTGCTTTTATATTGTGCTGTGTGTGCATGTTAGTTTACATATTTAGTAGGCTAGCATAGTTAAAATTCCTCATTTATAAATAACTAAGTGGGAGAGGGATTTTTAAGTAAATCCCATGGTCTCCATTATTGGTTTGTAAGTGATGCAAACAAGCTTGCGCGTTGGCTCTGAGTGCCTTCCTCTATAACGGATGAGCTTGTTTGTGGATCACTAGAACAGACTTCCATTTTTGGATGACTATAGGAAGTTAATTAAGAGCGTGTGATCTTCCCCAACGGAAGGGGCATAATCTTATTAATGGACTTAGTGTCAAGTAATGGTATACACTTAGACACATCTAATAGTATCCTCCCCATCGGAGTCACTGCTATTATTTGTGTGACCAAATGATACCAACTATTAATTTTATTTGTCAAAAAGTTAGGTTGACAAGATAATAAAATTAATGGATTAAAATCCTCCTTTTACAAATGTTGAATTTGTATACGTCCACACTAACGTGGCATACAAAATTCACGGTGTTTGAGGTGTTGGTGAATTTAAATAATATTGTTTGAGGAATCAATATTTTTTAAATTCAAAAGTTTTTGACCAAATATTTGATCAAAGACAAATCAACTATTAATTTTATTCGTCATAAAGTAAAGTTGACGAGATAATAAAATTAATGAATAAAATCTTCTCTTCGATTTTGTATACGTCCACACTATCGTGGCATACAAAAATTCATGGGGATTTTTAAGGAGTTGATCTTGACCAAGTATTTTTGTGATTCTTAGGATTTAAAATGTTTGTCAATCCCCTAGTAGTCATACTATAAGAAAGACTTAGTAATCCCAATTGTAATGATTAGAAATAGGACTTGGACATTAAGGTAAACTGTCTTCTTAGAACTAAGAACAATATAGGTGTATTTAATTCATTAGTTGAAACATGTTTAGTGGCGTTATCTATCAGAACCTGGAGTGTAGATACAGATGCCATTAATCATGTCCGCAATTCATTGCAGGGTTCCAGGAAACCCGACAACTAAATGAAAATTAAAACACTATATACATGGGCACTACTGTAAAAATGATAGCTGTTGCAGTGGGAGATGTTTATCTTTTGATAAGAATAAAACATGGATTTTTGAGTAATTGTCTTTACGCACCAAGTTTAGAAAGAACTAGTTTTCAGTTTCTAAACTATTCAAAGAACTTGATATTCTGCCTCTTTTAATAACAAAGTTGTTATTAAGAAAAAGAGGGAAGTTATCTGTTCTGGTACGTTGGTTGGTAATTTATAAATCCAATAACTCTCACGATGCAACAAATGGAAATTAGTAACACATCTTCTAACTTTAAGAGAAAGTAACCTTCGAAAATGAACCAATTATATCTTTGGCTTCTAAGGCTAGGTTATATTAACTTGAGTAGGATTCATTGGTAGTTGATGAACTTTTGGGTTCATTAGTAATGGAAATCTTTCCAACCTACGAGTCTTACTTGGAAGGAAAAATAACCAAGAAAGCTTTTAAGTCTAAGGGGTATGGAGTCAAAGATATATTGGAATTGGTTCATTCTGATTTGTGTGATCCTATGAGCATCCAGACAAGAGGTTGTTTCAAATATTTCATCTATTTTATAGACAACTATTTGAGATACGGATATATTTACTTGATGTGCCGCAAGTCTAAGTGCTTTGATTAGTTCAAAGAGTACGAGGCTGATGTGGGGAAACGACAAAGTAAAAGTATCAAGACACTACGGTAAGATCGTAGTGGCAAGTACCTCTTGGGAGAATTTAGGAGTCATTTATCAGAAGTAGGGATTAAATCCCAACTAACTGCACCTGGTACACCCCAACAGAATGGTGTAGGAAAAGGAAGGTATAAGACTCTTATGGAAATAAGTAGATTGATGAGTTATTAAGAATATTATCAAAATCATTTTAAGGATATACTCTGGAAACGGGAGTGAATATAGTACCTTCTAAAGTCAGAACTCTCTACTCATATAGAATTGCTGAATAGGCGTAAGCCTATTTCGAAGCATATTCGAATTCGGGTAGTCCAGCACATATGCAGAAGAGAGACAATGATAAGTTGGACAGGAATTCACTTGTTTGTGGGTTATCCTAGAGAAATGAAAGTAGGTTTATAGTCTTAAAAATCAGAAGGTCATTGTTAGCATCAATGACCGATTTTTAGAAAATGACTATGTAATAAACCATGTGCCCATAAGAAAACTTGTTCTTAAGGAAATAATAAAAGACATGTCTAATCTAGTACCAATTGTACAAGATGAGATACCACAAGGAAACTGCAACACGTATCACAAATGATACACAATTGCAGAAAGTACCTTGTCATAGTGGGAGGGTTGTTAGGCAACCTAAAAAGATTCATGTTTTGGGAGAGTTTTTGGACTCGATCCCTGGAGGACATGAACCTGATCTCCGGACATATGACGAAGCACTCCAAGATAAAGATGCAATATCTTGGCAAAGAATGAATAGAATTAGAATATATGTATTCTAATAAAATCTGGAAGCTTGTAGAACCACCAAATGGTGTAAAAGCCTTTGGGTATAAAAAGGTCTATAATAGGAAAAGAGGGATAGACAGGAAGGTAGAAACTTTCAAAGCAAGGCTAGATGAAAAAGGAAACTTTTTCACTGGTAGCCATGCTTAAGTCTATCCGGATTCTTTTATCTATTTGGTAAGTGGATGTCAAGACAGCATGCCTTAATGGAAGTCTTGAAGAAAGCATCCATATAAAGCAACCAGAAGGGTTCATTGCAAAGGGCTAAGAGCATCTTGTGTGCAAGCTCAATCAGTCTATGGACTGATACAAAGCTTCAAGGTCTTGGAACATCCAGTTTATCAAAGTAATTCAGACCTTTAGATTCATTTAGTAACTGGATAAGTCTTGTGTATACAAAAGGTGTGATGGAAGCGTGGTGGTATTTCTTGTACTATACGTAGATAACATATTTGGTAGTTGGAAACAATATCAAAATGTTGTCAGAAGTAAGGGTATGGTTGTCCAAACAATTCGATATAAAGGACTTGGGAGAATGTATATATTCTTGAGATCAAAGTAATAAGGGATCGTAAGAAAAGAATATTTTACTTATTCCAAGCTTCATACATCGGAAAAATCCTTGCTCGTTTTAAGCATGCAAAACTCCAAGAAAGGTTTCTTACTTTTTTAGGATGGAGTAACTTTATCTAAAGATATGTCTCTGTAGACATCAAAGGAGATAAAGGAAATAAAGGCAGTTCTTTATGCTTTGGCTATCGGAAGCCTAATATATGCTATGCACGAGATCTGAAATCTGTTTTGCCAAGGGCATAGTTAGCAGATATCAAAGTAACCCTGGACAAGGACAGTGGACTGCAGTAAAGCATATATTGAAGTACCTTAGAGGCACTAGAAATTATATGCTAGCTTACAAGGCAGTTAATTTGGTCCTAGTGGGTTGCATGGATTTTGGCTTCCAATCGGATAGGGATAATAATAAGTCAACCTCGGGGTTTTGTGTTTATTTTAGGAGGTAAAATCGTAACTATGGAAGAGTGATAAACATAGGTGTTTTTCTGGACTCCACCATAGAAGCTTAGTATATGGCAAGCCTCTGAGGTAGCCATAAAAGCTGAATGACTCAATAACCTCAAGATAGACTTAGATATGATTTCTGGTTTGTCCAAAGATTGTTACAATTTATTGTAATAATGTTGGTGCAGTAGCAAACTCGAAGAAACCATAAGTCTATAAGGCAAGTAAACATAATAGAGCACAAGTACCACCCAATACGAGAAATCGTATAAACGAGGAGAAGTTGTTGCTGCCTAGATTGCATCAGGTGATGACCTATAGATCCTTTCACTAAGGTCCTTAAGGCAAGAGCTTTTGATGGACATGTTGAAGGGTTGGGAATCAGATGTATGGCAGCATATATGGCAGCTTAGTCTTTTAGTATAAGTGGGAGATTGTTAGAGTGTATACTAAAAGCCTAGCTTTTGGTATAAACATTTATCTAGAAATAAGAATCACATTGGTCAAATGTCTACATTTATGATAAATGTAGTTGCTCAATTAATTTATATTGTAGATAACATGGTGTGTGGTGTCACACACAGAAGATCATGTTATTGGTTCCTTATAAATTATAAACAGTAGCTCACGACCAAAATGGAAAGGAACAAACCATTAGAAGGTCGTAGTGTAATTAGGTATTAGTTTATCTTGACTATATAATTACACTAGTACACTCAGAGTGTATTGAGTAAGACCATTTGAGGTCGTTTCTTTTATACTGACTTTATAAAGGAACAAAGACCTCGGTTATTATGGAAGTGTGTGCTCTTAATCCTAATATAATAACAAGCACATATATTTGATATTTATTTCTTTAATTTATCAATGGGTGAGATTTAGTTCGATGAATCAATAAGCCCGATAAGTTGAGAAATGGTATCACTTATAGTGTGTGTTGTTGATTATAGAAGGAAACTGTGTCCTAGAGACACTAGGTTGATAATGTCCTCAAGAGGAGCTCATAAGGATTGTCATGTTAAACCCTGCAGGTGGACCTAGTCCGACATGACAATAAGGTTGAGTGGTACTACTCTTGGACTTAGATATTAATTAAATGAGTTGTCAGTAACTCACTTAATTAGTGGACATTCGATATCTTAAACACAGGGAGACTAACACACTCATAATAAGAAGGAGCCCAAAAAAATGTAATTTGGGATTGGTGCAGTAGTTCAATAATAGTTCTCTAGTGGAATGAATTATTATTGATAAAATTAAGTTGTGTGTTCGGGGCGAACACGGGATGCTTAATTTTATCGAGAGACAAAAACCAATTCCTCCTCTCGGTCCCTATCGTAGCCTCTTATTTATAGAGTACTATACACACCTATACCCACCTTCTATACCCACCAATAGGGGGCCGGCCAAGCTAGCTTGGGAACCAAGCTAGGGCCGGCCGATTGGGGTGGCCGGCCCTAGCTTGAACCCAAGCTAGTGGGGGCCGGCCAAATTAAATTAAAAAGGAATTATAATTTTAATTGTTATTATGTGGAAGAAATAATTTATTAAAGAGAATTAAAATTAAAATATCTCTCTTGTAAAAGATATACAAAAGATTAAAGAAAGAGATTAGATCTCTTTCCTTATTTGTAGATTGGTGAGATATTTTATTTTCTCTTTAAAATTATCCACATGTTGATAAAATTAAAATTATAGAAATTTCTTTTTATCAACCATGAAGAGATTTTTAAAGAGAAATTTTAATTTTTAAAATTTCCGGAAACAAATTAGGAAGTTTTAATTGTTGATTAAAACTTGTCTAATTTACCTCTTTTGATGTGGCCGGCCATTAGAGATTAATTGGGGAAATTTTATTTTATTTTTCTCAATTAAATCATGTCAAGGGAATTAAGGAAATTTTATTGTAATTAAATTTCCTAATTTGCCTAGGCCAAGGAATATAAAAGAAGGGGTGAGGGTGCCTTCATGGGATACAACCTCTATTATTTCTCTCTCTCTTTTATTCCTTGGAGTGGCCGGCCATCCTCTTTTTCTCTCCCTCTTTGTGGTGGCCGAATCTCTCAAAGGTTTGGAGCTCTTGTGGCGGCCGGATACTACTTGGAGAAGAAGAAGAAGAAGAAGGAGAGAAAGCTAGCATCTCTTGGAGCTTGGTTGGTGTTTTGTTCTTCATCCTTGGTTAAGCTATTTGTGGCCGAACCTAGCTAGGAGGAGAAGAAGGTGGTTGGTGGTTTCTCATCTCGGAAGATCGTTGCACACACAACGTCCGAGGTTAAAAGAGGAATACGGTAGAAGATCAAGAGGTTTTTCTACAAGGTATAACTAGTAATTTTTCTTTCCGCATCATACTAGTTATTTATGGAAATAATACCAAATACAAGAGGCTTACGTTCTAGTATTTCGAATATGTTTTTCGAAGTTGTGTTCTTTTGTTTTGTTTTTTTTTCTTGTGATTTGATTGTTCTTTTCGGTTAACCTAAAGTTATTTTAGGAAATTAAATATTAGATTTCTATAAAAGGTTTTATCTAGTCGGTGGTGGTTGCTCCCATATCCAAGAAGGTCATGTGCCTCGCCACGTCAGTACTGGGAACCGATTATGAAAATTAATATTTAATGGAATTAATAACTTAAGGTGATTTGGGTCGAACGTGTTAAGTTCCGCAGGAGACCCAAGTCAAAACCTAAAGAACGAATAGATTAAGTTTTGGATCAAACGTGTTAAGTTCCGCAGGCGATCCAAAATTTAATTTAAAAGAACACATGGTAGCTAGGAAAAGGTTCAGACCTTTGTACAAAATTTTTGTACAGTGGAACCTCTAGGTTTTCCGAGTAGCAACCAACAGGATGCACAGTCACTGTCGTCACCTATAGCGGATGCCCCGATCCACACCATCCGCCTCACATGCAATCACGATTAGAACCCTCTGTCTCATGTGCAACCTCATTGACCATGGTGAAATCCTTGTGGTTTGCCCCGAGGGCACCACCTGCTGCGAGCCCTACCTGCTAAAGTGGCACTCAACTCCTCCAAACCCTGATCCAACTTTCCCATTGATACTACCAACTAGACACCCGACTCATCTCCAATTGATCTTGTTGTTCGAACTCTCTAACTCACCTTAATCTGATCCTATATCCCTTCACCTCTAGCTCAATTACCCCAACTGATCAACAGCATGTGGAGCAACACATGAATTATCAGATTAGCACATGACTTTTCAAGGCACGTGGAGCAACATGGCTGACATAGCGTGATCCCACATGATCTTCTACAGTATGAGACATGGGTGATGGGACCTTCGAATACGATGATGAGATACTTTTTTTTACTATGGATGTGGCATCACACTCCTTTGTGTTATAAAGGCATCCGCTCTCGCAAATGGAGGTATGTGTACATATTCGCATACATCTATTTCCATTAACTTACTATTGTTCTTCTCCACTTCTCCCATACCTGAGATTGATTTGAGCCTCAAAGTAGATGAGTCAGGGCACCCTCAACCTCCATTTTTACCCACTCCTTTGTTCTTTTACTTCTCATAGGCTCTCCAAGTAATTCAACCCTCCTGGCAATGTTTGATGACTCCCATAGCTCCGCAAGCTTCTTTAGCAGCTCCACCATCCTCTTGGTCATGGTGACTCCGTCAACATTAGGTACATCTCACCGGTGGCTCGTTTGTTGACGATCTTAGGCAAGATCACCCATGATAGTCAATTTTGGCATCATCTATTTAGTTGTAAATGAAATCTTTTGTAGAACTAGTGATTATTTTTGGACAAAAACTTCAAATTGAGACCACTTCCAATTTAGACCACTTCGAATTAATGAATTCCCCTTCTTGCTAGATATCATCCTTCCTTTTGATTCTTTTGGTAATGATGTACTCTTTTTACTTCCTTAGACATTGTTTACCCTATAAAATTTATAGAGCAAGAACAATGCTTCCATATAGTTGAGTTTAAGAACATTATGATTTTGATGTATTTGACAATAGAATTTAAATTATGTTTTATCTATATTACTGATATATCTATTATGAGAATTAATATAGTGCATGATGCTAATGTAAGGTAAGGATTCATGTGACATATTATTAGCTCGATCAACATAGGAGCCATGTGGCAAGGGAGCAGCATGGCAAGGTCTGGTCTTCTGACTTCCCGAGTCCTGATCCGTCGAGTTCTTGGCCACCCGACTACCGACTTCCCGAGTCCTGATCTGTTGAGTTTCTAGTCGCTCGACTATCAACCTCCCGAGCTGAATCGAGTTCCCGACCACTAACTGTCGACCTTTGGAGCTAAGCTAAGTTCCTGACTGTTTGACTGTCGACCTCTCGAGCTAAGCTGAGTTCTCGGGTGCTTGATTGTAGATTTCCCTAGTCTTGATTTGACAAGTTCCCAATTGCACAACTGTCAACCTCCCGAGCCGAGTTGTCGACTCCCTGACTCCCCAACTTTTCGATTTCTCATAACATGTGAAGGGACACGGTGAGCGAAAGGACATAGCAAGTGAAAGGGCACAACGAGTATTACAACACCCTTTAATGAGATGTATCATTTGACTTTCTCTCCAAGAGGTATGCCCCGTAGACTTCTCTCCCTATATAAGATAAGGGGAAGGAGGCTTTAAAGGGTATCATAGGGTAGGCTCTAACATCATCATCTACACTATCTTTGTTCTTCATTTTCACAGTTCTATTATTGTATTGGAGGTTTGACTTAGGCATCAAAGTGACCATACCGAGTAACTTCTGTGAGTCCTCTGACATGTGTTACTCTCTCCAGAAATCGACCATATCTCGTCCAAAGTTAAAGAAGCTAACTAGACTCAACAAAAGTCAATAAAAGAGTTCCATGGGATTTGACCCACCCAGTTCTAGGATCGGAATAGTGCACATGGAACTAGCGGATCTAGTTGTTGATTCAATGTGATTGAACTGTGGCTTGTGTTTAATGGAGCTCAATGACTCGAAACTAGGTAGACTAGCAGGCATACAGGATCTACTGATATGGATTGAGCTCGAAGATTTTGATGCATTCAATGGACTAGAGACCTAACACAATGTCGACTCTAAAATATAGAACATTGAATGTTTATAGCTATGATCAAGGAGATTGCATGCTCGATGAGCCGACTGATTGGAAATAAGTGGCTTCCTTGGCATAGAGGATAAGATAGAATGGAGTGGTATCGAGGAGCTTTGTGTATTTGATATATCAAAAGTCTAACGCAAGATCACTACGACAAAAATGACTTTTCACAACGTGCCATCAATGACGCACAACTAAAGTGCGCCGTTAATAATAGTTTTTATAATGCACCTAATCAAGTGTGTTCCAGATAGTATTATACTTATACAAATAACGGCGTGTAAAAAATTATACGTTGTTAAAACTAAATATTAATTAGTGTGTTTTCTATGCCTTGTTAAAAAAATTATAAATCTTAAAGATTAAAATTTTAACAGTGCGCTTTTTACACGCTATTAAAAATATTATAAATTTTAAAGTTTAAAATGTTAACAGCGTGCAAAGCGTGTAGTTAAAAATATTACATAAATTTAAAGATTAAAATTTTAGCAGCGCCCAAAAGGGCGTTGTTAAAAGTCTTACCCACATTGTCTTGCCCACGCCAAGTTATACCCTGTGTTCCTATCAAAAAAACCTTCGTCACTCGAAAACCCTTCATTGATGAAACCTCCGTCACTCAAAAACCTTCCTCGTCGAAACCTTCCACACCCCACGTGAAGCCTCTCTTCCCTCTTTTTGACACTCTCACACTTCACATCCTCAACCCCAGCCATAACCCTAGTCTTGACTCGTCCCATGGGCTCTTCGTCGCCCACAAGCTTCCCTTTGTGAACACCTCTGCCGCCAGCCCCACCGAGCCCCACCACACCTTAGTCCCAATTTGACCCTTCACCATTGCATAATCTCCCCTCTCTTCCGCTTGATTCTCATCATCATCGTCATCGAGCCTACCGCCAGTCGGCGATAGTTTCTAGGACCTTTTGAAGCCCTATGGGTGCAGTGAGGGCATCAGCTTCCTTCACAACAAGAGCTTCGAAGATGGAACCCTTGTATTGGATCGTCATCAAGCATTCTGTTGGCATTCTCTTCTATTGGATCGTCCAACAGAATGCCATCATTCGAAGATGGAACCCTTAATGTGGTGGCAGATATACAAGTGCACAGAAGTGTCCTCAAGTAATAATAAAATTGAATCCACAAGAACTGTTGATTAAGCATCAATTAACTTTGCACAACGAATTATATTAGACAATTGGAGATTGGCTCATGAACGCTTGAAAAC
The DNA here is from genome assembly GCF_018446385.1 of Zingiber officinale. NCBI lineage: Eukaryota > Viridiplantae > Streptophyta > Magnoliopsida > Zingiberales > Zingiberaceae > Zingiber > Zingiber officinale. The sequence continues at coordinate 145,684,420 of NC_055988.1, forward strand.
TAGAAATTGAGAGCATAGAGAGAGAAGAAAGAGCAAGAGGAGGGAAAGAGTGTGTGTAGAGTGGCAGAGAAGAGGGTATCGGAGAGATCACAATAGAAAGACAATAAGACCTCAGTAAGAAGGTTGTGGTGATGGAATTGGTGATCAGAGAGATTGAGAGATATAGAGAGAACAGAGGGTTATTATAGGAAATGGTAGTGAGATCAACAAGAGAAGGCGGTGGTGAAGGCAATTCTAGGACTTTGGTTTCACCCAAATGATTGTAAACACCTAATCTATGTTTAATTTTCAATCCTCAATGTGTATTTATGTAGCTAGATCATCCTATGGTATCAAATGTAAACTTTTGCTTCTATAATGGTGTATCTACCCTAATCATCTAACATATTAGGTATGATTCATTAAGTTCTATGATTGCCTAGGATTCCTCACGGTAAATTGGGTTGCACTTTCGTATTCAATTCTCTGCATCTCAGTTTTCTACGGGTCATAGGGTCGGGTTATCCTTTTGGTTCATCTCCAATACCTCATGGGATATGAATCTCATGTTTTTGACATCGAGATTATGTTAATACAGTAGATCCATACCATAAATACATATTTCATCGAACAAGAAACATGCAAACATATAGATTATCTAAAAATATGTTTACATAACAAAAGAACTACTTCCAACCTCTTAGAATTATGAGAGCTACTCCATAAAAAAGGAATTACAATCTAAAGATACTAATGAAAGCATTCACACAAATCAAAATAAAGAATAGAGATAAGAAATACTTAGGGAGAAGATTTTCTATATCTTTGGTGTGGTTCCCTTGCGTCAAAGGTGGACGGATCATCGGAGTGGATGAAGATGATGTCTCAGGGATTTTCCCAAGATGGGAAACCCTCTCCCAAGAAGGAGATAAAGTCCTCCAGTCCAAGCTCCCGAACGGTTGTGTGACACGGCCCATGCTGCTGGGCATAGGCGGTCGTGTCGCACGAGAAAGCTCAGATCTAGCCACCACGGCCCGTGGCGTGGCGTGTCGGCCGAGCCTACCACGGCTCGTGGAGCTAGCCACGGGCAAGCCATGGTGTAGCGGCAGAGCTTGCCATGGGCCATGGTGCTGGCCACGACCGCCCGTGGCAGGGTGACAGAGCCTACCACGGGTCGTGGCACTGGCCACGACCACCCATGGCAGGGCAGGGCTTTTGACTTGATCTTTTCGCTCCCCGTTTTGCTCCAATCTTCGCTCCTATCATCCAAAATACACAAAAATAGTATCTAGGAATAATAAAATATGAAAATAAAGCATAAACCCAAATTATATCAAATTATGCATGCAAAAGTTGATCGAATGCAGTGCAAAAATACGATGAAAACCCTATATATTTCACACTTATAATTCCCCTAGATGGAACCCTTGCTTGTCCTCAAGCAAACATTAATATCAAGAATACATGTGAGTTCATATCTCCTAAATTTCAATAAGTTCATATCCACTAGATAGAATCCTATCAAGTAGTATCATCTTTAAGCGAAAGTAGTCAATTAGTTTCACCAAGCCTAACGAGCTAACTTAGGTGTACAATGCATAATTTGTTCCTAAGATTTCAAGTTCCTCTCAATCAATTGTCATGTCAAATTTGTATAATCTCAGCCATCCAAACCTAATAACCTGCGCAATGGTCATCTCCCAATCAATCGGTTGATCGATTAGGAGTTGCTGGATCGATCCAGAATGCTTCTGTGTTATTACAGAAGTCCCCAAAATCAATTTACCAATCGATTCTGGCTTTCCTCGTGTTACTACAAGGAATCAAACCCTAATCGATCAGCTAATCGATTGGTACATCCCAATCGATCGATTGATGCATTCTAATCGATTAGTTGATCAATTGGTGCATCCTAATCAATTAGCTGATCGATTGGAAATGCTTCTGCGCTCGCTAGAATGGCTCACAATCGATCGACTGATTGGTTGGGCTGCCTTTACTCATGGAACTCTTCTAAACGATCGATTGGTCTCTAGTTCAATTGATCACCTGATCGATTGATCAATCCTAACTTGCTTAGCTTAAGTCTAGGGTTTCGAATCCCAATATTCGGTCAATTATGACCTATTTGAACTCCCTCATGCCTAGCATCTGGTCAACCTTGACTTGTTGGAACTTCGTCACTAAGTATTCGGTCAATCCTTTGACCCACTTGAACTTTTCTCCCTATGTCAAGTGTTCGATCAACCTTGACCCACTTGGACTTACTGTCTCATGCCAAGTGTCTGATTCTCCATGACCCACTTGGACTTCTAAACACTAGGTACCTGGTCAACCTTGATCCATCGGATTTTCACTGGCTGACTTCACTCACCAGGACTTTCCATCACCTAGCTTCACTTAGTAGGATTTTCCAACTACCTAGCTTCACTCACCATGACTTTTCATCACCTAGTTTGACTCACTAGGATTTTCCAACTGCTTGGCTTCAGTCACCAGGAGTTTTCATCACCTACCTTCACTCACTAGGATTTCTCAAATGTATGACTTCACTCACCAGGACTTTCCATCACATAGCTTCATTCACAAGGATTTTCCATCACCAAGCTTCACTCACTAGGATTTTCCATCTGCCCGACTTCACTCACCGGGGCTTTCCACACCAATTGTCCAATCAACATTGACTCACTTAGATTTCTATCTTCTGCCAACTTTTCCATTGGATTTTCCCTTGCTTAACCTCTAGTTAAGTCTTTCCAATCAAACATCTGGTCAACCTTGACTTATTTGATTCTGCTTTACATAAAACTGGTCAAACCTTAACTAGAGGAGAATTACACCAATAATCTCTCCAAACTGACAATTGCACATGCAATCTCTATACATTGTCAAACATCAAAACTCAAATTCAAGAATCAAGTTTGAGCCAACTCAGGCTTAGTCAAACTGGTCAACCTTGATCCAAGGAAAATTACACCAACATAGAGCACTGGTCCTCTTCATTCAAAAATGCACTGTATTCAAATTCTATTCTTTGTTTCTGTGCTTTAAACGATTGTAAGAGGCTACTATGTCTTTGTGAAGGAGAATTTTTAGTGAGCTTCAACTACCTTAGATTAACAATCATCCTGATTGTAACCAAGTAAAACTTCTTATCTCTTACTCTTTCTTTATGTTATTATTTTGTTAAAACTAACAGTGTGCCCTTGCTAAGTAGAAAGCAAGAGATTGGTTTTTAAAATGTACTTATAGGCTATTCATCCCCCTCTAGTCAGCATAGCGCTGACCAACAATTGGTATTAGAGTCAGGTTTACTTTAGAAGGACTAACCAGCAGCTAAAGAATAAGAAAGATGGTCAGATATAGCACCTATCCACCAACATTTGAAGGGGAGTTCGCGTTTTGAAAATGAAAAATGGAGGTATTTTTTTAACTGATTTTGATATAATGCTTTCAATTAAATTTGATTTTGAAGTGCCCAAAAGTAAATATGGAAAAGAACTCAAGGAGCATCTTTAGACTAAGAAGCAACACGATGAATTCATGACTAATGGTAAAGTCAAGTTCCATCTTCTGAGCGTTCTGCCTGCTTAGGAACTCGATAGAATTGGCAACTACTGTTGCGCAAAAAAATCTTGGGAAAAGTTCTTAAAGTTTTACGAACAATCAAAAGAGGAAGAATCTGATTCTGTAATGGATATCAATTCATCTTCAAAAGAGTCTGAGATCGAGGAGATTGTTAGAACAACACTAATTGCTAAGTACCTACTTGAAGATAATGAAAGTGCTTCAAAAGAGAACATCGATGAAGGGGGAGTATCAACCGATGAATCTGACACGGTAAGTCAGATACGTCAACTTCCTCCAGATCAACTATATGAATGCATTAAAATGTTAAGTAAATCTTTATGTAAAATTAGGTTAAAATATTTAGAATAAAGATTATGCTTGTTTACTAGAAACTTTTGAAAAATTAAAAGCTGAAAATGCTAAACAAAAAGATAAAATAGAATTATTAGAAAAGAATTTGGCAAGTTCAAATTCCAATTCTTTACCAATTTCAAATTGTAAAAATTATAAACGGCTAAATTGATATTTTAGATTTTACAAAGACAAAATTTGAAAAGTGACGCAAAAATATATTTCAAAAAATTATCTTGTTAATTCAGTAGATAGAAATTTATATTAGGTTCCTAAATCATGGTTAGTATGATTAAAGTGAAATTTTTATGCATGCTTTATATTTAATTTACTTTAATTTTTAATATATCTTAAAAAATTAATTAATTCATATATCCACTTTTCAGGTTTTCTATTTAAATTTTTTTGTGATACATAAATGGATTAACTATTAGCAAAAAAAAAAAGTTTCAGAATTTGTTGACTAATAGTTAATTTTTTTTTATGAATTTTTAAAATTTAAAATATTTTAGAGATTAATTTTGAAGATCCTGATTTTTATAAAAACTAAAGATGAATTATAAATGTAGAGAAAATTTAGCAAGATTTTTTTATGATAATTTCTATTTTTTAATCATTTATTTTAAAAAATAAATCTATTGGTTTAAAATATTTTCTATGGTTAAAATAAAAAAATGTTATGTACTTGAAATTTTTATCATATTTTCAAATAATTATAATTATTATTGAAAAATATTTTCAAGATTTTTAGACACCTTAAAATAATTTATAAATTATTTTTTAAAAAAATTATGATTAATTAATTAAATATTATCTCTTTAAAAATTAATTTTGGTAAAAAGATAAATAACTGAAAATTGTGTTGTGTACCCTTAGAAAAATTTTGAAAATTTTTCTAACTATTTTTCATGTTTTCCCTAATATTATTTTTGATATGATTAAAGGGGAAAAAAGTTAGAAAGTTTAAGTTAAAGGGGAGGTACAAAAATTTTATATTTACTTGAATTTATTACTTTAAGTAAAATTTTATATTTCCTTGAATTTATTACTTGCTATTTTTCTTAAATTTATTGCAAATTTACTTGTTTAAATTATTTTATTTTAGTTTACCCCTAATTCAATGGCGGACGTAGGGGGGCGCGAGGGGGTGCGGAAGCACCCCCTTGCTTCTGAAAACAAATAATAATAATAATATAATTATGATTAACAAATAAAGGGTATTCTTTTAATTTTTTTAAACTTAATGGACTTTTTCTCAAAAGTGTCATTAAAAACACTTTTCCCTTTCCTTTCTCATTCACGAACTTTTTCCAGCCGGCAGCAATTTTCTTTCTTTCTCATTCCTGAACTTTTGGCCGCGGCTTTTGTTTTCTTTCTTTCTCGTTCCTGATAATTTTCCAGCAACTTTTTCAGCAGCCGAACCTTTTTTTTCTAAGCCAACCCTTTCTTCTTCAAATTAAAAACCCTAATCACACTAAAAGATCTCATTATTTCCCCCTCTTCGATCTCCTCAAACCGTTGTCCTTATCTTTATCGCCTCTTCACTTCGTCGATACCTCACGCCAGTGACACCACTACTGTTCGCGGTTCACCTGTTCCGTCGACGCTGCTGCCACTGTCGACGCCGATGGTCCTCCACAACAAGCAAAATCTCTTCAATTTTAGGTAAATCCTGTTCCTTATTTCATCTAATTTCTAATTTCATGATTTATTCTTGGTAATACTTAATTATTATGTTGATTGCATAAATTAATAATTTTGAGCAATTGACATATGTTTTGGAGAAAATTTTAAAACGAAGTATTGAGTCTTCTAAGAATTCAATGGAAGAAAATAGTAAGAAAAAATATTCTCACGTTGAATTCAACCCGGATGATGTTGTTAGTGACCCAGGGCTACACAAACCAATTAATGAATTTGATATTTCTATTAGAGATAAGATTCGAAGAGAATATTTGATTAAAGGATCTTGTCAACCATTTGGTCATAGTTATCCCTAAGATAATTTAGTAAAGAGCATATTTCCAAGTTGTTTGGTTTAAAAAAATTTCATAGTTAGAGTACAGTGATCCTGTCCGAACCAAGAGTCAGCGGACGCTGGGCACGTGGCGCTCTCTGCTGGATTCTCGAGTGCTCCGGCGAACCTGTAACAAAACCGAGCCGGGAGGGGTGCCCCGGCGACGGTCCTCCGACGCTCAAGTCAGGTAAGTGGTGGAGAAAGTGGCTGCCAAATTTGTATTATGCGTACTTTTGGCGAAGTAATAGCCTCTTTATATAGGACGGAGAAGGAACTGATGCACGCCCACCGAGGTGCGTACGTGTCAGCAACCCATACCACGGTATGCACTTGTCAGAGAGCTTACCTGACACCATGCTGCCATAGTCCGAGCATGTTCTTTGATGGGACGGCAGGACCACCCGTTGTCAGACTAGAAGTATGGCACAGCCATACGACTTGACGGCTGTCAGAAGATGTCCCCGTCTTTTACCCACCGTCTGACTGGGGTGCCCGGCCCGCCGGGCGGGCAATGAACGTCGTCCGGACGGCCTTGATTCTTTGCGCCGTCCGGGCGGCACCTCCTTCCGCTCGGTCATTACGCACTGCTTTATTTGAGCGTCGGACCCCTGGTCCCTACCAGGGTGCCTTTTACTATCAGATTTCCCTTTCTTCTGAGTCCGGTCGGCTCGCCCTTTTCCGGCGAACCACTGGACCCTTTGACCTCCCCTCAGCGTTGACTCCTTATGGAGATCCGGACTTTTACCGCCGGATCACTTGCCTTCCTCTCGAGTCTAGTCGAAGGAGGCAAAGTCCGACTGACTGGACTGCCGATCTGTCGAACAATGATCATTGCCTTAGGCCGCTCGGCCAGGCATAAAGATGCTCATCCGTGCGGCGATATCTGTCTGTCCGGCGATACTTTGTCCATGCCTTGTATTTTCTGGGAATCGATATCCGTTGTTCTCCCACACTACCCCTCACGTGCTCTGCGCACGGTAAGGGGAGCTCATTAAATGCGGCTAGTAACCGGCTGACACGTGGCGACCGTGCATTTGTCAGAGTATGGCGGTTACGTCACTTCCGATGGGACAGCCGCCGTTTGAAACGGACGATCCGATGACAACCTCGATATCGACGACCTGGATCGGACGGTGGAGATCGTTTCCGGGCGGCGATATAAGACCCTTGACTTCGTTTCCGCCGCATTTCGTCTTCTTCGTTTCCAAACTCCTGTCATTCCCCCTCTCGCCGGCGACTTTGTTCTCAGACTTTCCGACGATCACACGGCTTCTTCCGGTCATCTTCCTCGCCTGTAAGAGCCTTTTTCTCGCTTCAGACGCATTCTTCTTTCTGTTAATCATCCTTTTCAGCCGGTTTTCTTCCATTGCTTGAACCATCCTCTTCTATCCCGCATTCTGGCCTTTCGATCATGACCAGTACCTCGCAGTCAACCGGCGGTGCTCCGGGTCTTTGGTACTCGAACATGGAAAGTCGGTTCGACGAGGAAGACGCCATGCGCCTCACTCGAGCATATGACCTACCGACCGACCACGAAATAGTGTTAGCCACGCCTTCCGATCGGCCTAACGATCCTCCGCCCGGCACTGTTGTCTTCTTCCGGGATCAATTCCTGGCCGGACTACGTTTTCCTCCTCACAAGTTTTTCTTAGAAGTTTGCAACTATTTCCGCATTCCGCTCGGCCAAGTAGTTCCTAATTCTATTAGGTTGCTGAGCGGAGTGGTAGTTTTGTTCAAACTGAACGGCATTCCCTTAACCCCAAAAATCTTCCACTACTTCTACTATCCCAAGCAAGCCGAGTGGGGCACCTTTGTTTTCCAATCTAGGATAGGCTTCGTCCTTTTCGATAATATGCCGAGCTCCAACAAACACTGGAAGGAGCATTTTTTCTATATACGCTTTCCCGAGCGGCCCACTTTCCGCACCAAGTGGCAGACGGCTATGCCTGCGCAACCGGAGCTCGGCAAGTTTAGAGGTGACGCAGACTATCTCCATGCAGCCGAACAGCTAGTCGGTCAGCGCTACCACATTGACAAGATGCTTCTCCCAGGAGTAATGCATATATTCGGCTTGTCTTCTACACCAGCCGATCTGCCTTGTAGCATGAGTAAGCTTCCCTATCTTCTCCTTTATTTTGTTCTAACTGATTTATTCTCTGCTTCTGCAGCTGAGGTCATGTGGCGGGCCAGAGCCACCGAGAAGCTCAAACTGAAGGCCGCTCGGATTGAGGCGGTGACGAGCCAGGAGGCCGCCGAACGGGGCATTGCTCCGGCTGATCCGGCCGGCGAAGAAGGTGAGGGGACGCCAACGGTCCCAGAAGCCCCGGACGCCCCTGCCCCTCCTGATGAGGCCACGGGCAATATAGAACCTGCGAGTGAAGCTGAAGTGGAGGGTCGTTCGGCCGATGATATGCCGCTGCGTGCTCGGAAACGCCGGCGACCGGAATCCGCACCTGCCTCTACACTTGATGAGCCACAACCTGAGCGGGGTGCAGATGCGCCGGTGCTGTCCGGAACAGTTTCTCTCGAGAGTACCCCGACCCTCAGGATTCTCCGAGGGCCAGCTTGGAAGTGCCGCCGTCCAGCCCTTCGAGGACTCGACGACGTCTCAGGCGTTTAGGCGAGCTACCCACCTCTTCTGCTGGCGGGCCATCTCAGAGCGGGCCGAGCGGCCAGAATTTACTTAAAACCGTTCTGCGCCTCCCTTCAGAGGCGTACATGGCTGCCGCCGATCGGCCGGTGTTTCCTGAGCAGATGATCACCCTGACGGGCCCTCTCGCACAAGCTTGGATAGATGCTCGGAGTCGGATAGCTAAGTTGACTCCCGGGCAGCTCGGCGACAGCAACCTTCAATCAGCCACCGGGGTATAGCCCTTCCCCCCCTTCTCTCTCTTATTTGAAGTTTTTACCCTGTTCGTGTTTGCTAGCAGAACTGGGTGGAGCAGATCGCCATTAGCGATCGGTTGGCCGAGCTGGAGGAGGAACTGAAGAAACAAAAAACAGCGGGGGACGCCAGGCAGTCGACGGCCGCTCTGGAGAAGGCCAAGAAATCGCTAGAAGCCGAACGGAAACGAGCCTCTGATCTGGCGAGCAAGGTCGTTCGGCTTGAAACAATGATTAAGCAGCGAGACAAGGAGATCCAGACGGCGACCACTCGGAAGCAACAGGCCATCAACGATATGGACCACATGAAGGTGGAGATCCGGGGGCTGAAGCAACGCATCAAGGACCTGGATGCTCTGCTGGCCACCGAAAAAGAGAGTCGCTCGGCTGATCTCCAAAGATTCGATGGAGACTTGAAGGATCTCTAAGCTGCTAGCGACGCTGCCCATGCCGCGCTCAAGGAGTATCAAGAGGGGGAGTCGGCCCGCTCGGACGAAGTGAGGAAGGCGTTCCTCCGCTCGGAAGGCTTCGGAGAGAAGTTTACCGACAAGATATCCCTCACGTTCGAGGAGGCCATCAAGGCGGCGGTGGGCTATCTGAAGACCAAAGGTCACCTGTCTGCCGAGCTGACTATCCCCCCCCGAGGATCTGGCGAGCGTGATGGGCGTCATCCCCGACGCTCTTTTTGATTTCGATGTGTGAGGAGCGTTTCTGTAAACTTTTTTGAATTCCCGCCGTTCGGCCCCGCTTATCTATGTAATGACTTTTTTGGCTTGCATATTAGATAATCTTCTGCTCCTTTCTATTTTAGCAAGATATTTTTCCCTCGTCCCAACTTTAAGTGTCTCTCGATATTTATCGTCGGAGCTCGACGGCGCGGATATTTATAGCCGGTCGGCGCGGCTCTCGATTTTTAACGACGGGGCTCGTCGGTTCGTCCGCTCGGATTATTTATAGACGCCGGCTCGTCTCTCGATATTTATCGTCGGAGCTCGACGGCGCGGATATTTATAGCCGATCGGCGCGGCTCTCGATTTTTAACGACGGTGCTCATCGGTTTTCCGCTCGGTTTTTATAGCCGGTCGGCGCGGCTCTACGGTTTAACGTCTGGGCTAGACGGCGAAGATATTTATAGCCGATCGGCGCGGCTCTCGATTTTTAACGATGGTGCTCGTCGGTTCGTCCGCTCGGATTATTTATAGACGCCGGCTCGTCTCTCGATATTTATCGTCGGAGCTCGACGGCGCGGATATTTATAGCCGATCGGCGCGGCTCTCGATTTTTAACGACGGTGCTCGTCGGTTTTCCGCTCGGTTTTTATAGCCGGTCGGCGCGGCTCTACGGTTTAACGTCTGGGCTAGACGGCGCGGATATTTATAGCCGATCGGCGCGGCTCTCGATTTTTAACGACGGTGCTCGTCGGTTTTCCGCTCGGTTTTTATAGCCGGTCGGCGCGGCTCTACGGTCGAGCGACCTTGGCCTTCCTTTCAAGTCTAGCTTGGATAATTACCCCCTGGCCGAACGGCTCAGGGTCCACTTCGTCGAGTATCTTGGCTCGGATAATATACCCCCTTCCGAATGGTACGGGGCTTCCGTTTTTAGAGCGCTTGGCGCCAATTTGATCCGTATACCTCCGGCCGAGCGGCTCGGGGCCTTCGTTGTCGAGCACTTGGCTCGGAAAACCATATACCCGGCCGACCGGCTCAGGCCTTCGCTTCAGGCAATAACCTCCCTCTATCATCCTGAACAGCGCAGGGCTTTGGTTTCCTTCCTGCCACACTAGTATGCAGCCCGGCCGAACAGCTCGGGGTCTTCGATTTCGAACGCTGCTTATATTCTATACGCAGCCCGGCCGAACGGCCTGGGGTCTTCGGGTTCGAGCTCCCGGCTCGGATATAAACCTCCCGGCCGATCGGCTCGGGGGCCTTCGGGTCACGATGATAATGCCTTATATTCGCTCTTTTGACTTTTCATCTCTGCATTTCAAGTATTTAGTCGAAAAATGAAATACACAGGGTGATTTACAGTGATACACCTTTCACCCCGCCCGGTAAGGCTGGAGGTGGTTCGCGCTCCACGGCCTATCTAGCTGCCGTCCGTCCTCGTCCTCCAGATAATACGCGCCCGAGCGGAGCTTTTCGATGATTTTGAAAGGGCCTGCCCATGGAGCTTCAAGCTTGCCGACATCTCCGACCGGCTTGACTTTCTTCCAGACAAGATCGCCGACTTGGAACGATCTGGGAATTACGCGCCGGTTGTAGTTTTGCTTCATCCGCTGACGGTATGCCATCAGCCGAACGGACGCCTTTGCCCTCTCCTCTTCTACCAAGTCCAGCTCCATGTTTCTTCGTTCGGCGTTGTCATCATCATAGCTCTGGATCCGGGCTGACTCAACGCCGACTTCGACCGGTATGACAGCCTCACCGCCATATACCAAATGGAACGGTGTGACTCCTGTCCCTTCTTTTGGCGTCGTTCGGATGGCCCACAAGACGCTCGGCACTTCATCCGGCCAACTCCCTCCCAAATGGTCGAGCCGAGCGCGCAGAATTGGCGACTTCAGCTTGACCGTTGCTCTGAGGATAGGCCACGGACGTGAAATGTTGCTCAATGCCATAGCTTTTGCACCAATCCTCTAACATCTTCCCTGTGAACTGCCGCCCGTTGTCGGACACTAGTCGGCGAGGGATGCCGAACCGACAAATGATGTGTTGCCAGATGAATTTTTTAACCATTTGTTCAGTGATCTTTGCCAGCGGCTCGGCCTCCACCCACTTGGAGAAATAGTCTACCGCCACTAGTAAAAATTTCCTCTGCCCGGTCGCCATCGGAAATGGACCCACAATATCCATTCCCCATTGATCGAATGGACATGAGATGGTTGATGCCTTCATCTCCTCTGCCGGTCGGTGGGAGAAGTTGTGATACTTCTGGCATGAAAGGCATGTAGATACTGTCCGAGCGGCATCTGTTTGTAAAGTTGGCCAAAAGTATCCGGCCAAGAGGATCTTCTTGGTCAATGAGCGTCCGCCCGGATGACCCCCGCATGATCCTTGATGTACTTCCTGGAGGATGTAAGCTGAGTCCTCCGAGCTTACACATTTCAGCAAAGGGCGCGAGAAAGCTTTCTTGTAAAGCTGATCTCCGATGAGTGTAAACCGACCGGCTCTTCTTCTGAGGAGCCGGGCTGCATATTCATCGGATGGTGTGGTGCCCGAACGGAGGAATTCTATAATAGGTGTCCTCCAGTCACTTGGAAACGCGAGGCCTTGCATCCGGTCAACATGCACCACCAGCAGCGTTTTTTCAATTGGTTGCTGAATGGCGACCGGCGTTATTGAGCTCGCGAGTTTGGCTAACTCATCGGCCGCCTGGTTCTCCGTTCGTGGGATCTTCTGAATAAGCACCTCTCAGAAAGTAGCTTTGAGTTTTTCAAAGGCCTCAGCGTAGAGTTTGAGCCGAACACAGTTGATTTCAAAGGTGCCGGAAAGTTGCCGAGCGGCCAACTGTGAATCAGAATAGAGTGTCACCCGACCTGCTCCCACATGCCGTGCTGCCTGCAATCCGGCTATGAGGGCCTCATACTCTGCTTCATTGTTAGTAGCTTTGTAATCTAGCCGGACGGATAGGTGCATCTTTTCTTCCTGAGGTGAGAGTAGTAATATTCCGATCCCACTTCCGAGCCGAGTGGAGGATCCATCCACATATATTCTCCACATAGCTTCCGGCTCTGGCCTTTGCACTTCGGTCACAAAATCAGCCAAGGATTGGGCTTTAATCGCCGAGCGGGGCTGATATTGGATGTCAAATTCACTTAATTCTGTCGTCCACTTGATAAGCCGTTCGGACGCTTCTGGATTCAACAGCACTCTTCCGAGTGGACTGTTCGTCCGGACAATAATGGTGTGAGCCAAGAAATACGGTCGAAGGCGCCGAGCGGCTAGAACCAAAGCAAAGGCCAACTTCTCGAGCCCAGTGTAACGAGATTCAGCATCTTTTAAAATGTGGCTTAGAAAATACACCGGCTGTTCTTCGCCGTTCGCCCTCACAAGTGCTGAGCCTACGGCATGCTCAGTTGACGACAGATACATATAAAGTGACTCACCCCCGACCGGCTTGGCTAACACTGGCAGAGAATTAAGATATGTCTTCAACTCTTCAAATGCTCGGTCACATTCTTCATCCCACTGGAACTTAGTGGCCTTGCGCAGGATCTTGAAGAATGGCAGGCTCCGGTCGGCGGTTCTGGAGATGAATCTGGATAAAGCAATTATCCGACCGGTCAACCTTTGCACTTCTCTTGTATTTCTTGGGGGCGGCATGTCTTGCAGTGCTTTAACCTTGCTGGGATTTGCTTCGATTCCCCGCTCGGTCACTATGTACCCCAAGAAACGCCCTCCTTTGGCTCCGAACAGGCACTTTTGGGGATTTAGCTTGACTCCATATTTGCGCAGCGTTCGGAAGGTTTCTTCCATATCCTTGAAAAGATCGGCCGCTCGGACGGATTTGATAAGAATGTCGTCCACATAAACTTCCAGATTCCGCCCGATCTGCTCCTTGAACACCTTGTTCATCAAGCGTTGATAGGTGGCCCCGGCATTCTTCAATCCGAACGGCATCACATTGTAACAATATGTGCCGTCGGCCGTTACGAAGCTTACTTTTTCTTGATCTTCCCGGGCGAGCGGCACTTGATGATATCCTTGGTAGGCGTTCGCAGCCGGCCGTAGAGTCCACCAGCTGATCTATCCGGGGCAGAGGATAAAAATCCTTGGGGCATGCCTTGTTTAAATCTCGAAAGTCGATGCAGACCCTCCACTTGCCGCCCGGCTTGGAGACCAAGACTACGTTGGCCAGCCACCTCACGTATGTTCGGCCTTGAAGTTTTTCCACCTCCAGAAAGTTTTCGAGAATGTCCCTTTTGCTTTATCGGCCGAGCATCCGGTCGGACATGTAATTCATCTGCGCTAGGCTCGGCGAAATTCCGTGTAACTCATGTGTCCAGACGAAGACATCATGATTTCGCTGGAGGCATTGAATCGGCTTCTCCTTTTCTCCAGATCGAGGCGATAAAGTCGTGGCCTCCGATCGGGTCGGATGGATCTGGACTTCCTCCTTTTCATCATAAATTAAAGCAGGAGGCTTCTCGGTTATGGCGTGTACCTCAATTCGGGCGCCTTCCCAGAACAAGCTTTCGCTCGGATCATCTCTATATAGCACCGCCGAGTTGCTGATCTTCCCGCACTTCTCCTACTTTGTCCTCCACGGGAACCTTTATCTTTCGGTGGAAGGTTGAGACAACCGCTCGGAATTCGCCGCGCGCCGGTCCAAAATGACGTTGTAGGATGAGGAAGAGTCGACCACCACGAAGTTTATTGTCCTGGTCCTCCCGAGCGGCTCTTCTCCCAGAGGTGGCTACCGGATTTGTCCGACCTATGAACTTCGTTGCCGTGAAACCCGTAGAGCGGGTCGTCATGGGCAGCAGCTCGATCAATTGCAACTGATCGAACGCCTTCTTGAATATGATGTTGACCGAGCTCCGTGTGTCAAATACACGGTGAATGGTGTAATTTGCTATTACCGCTTTAATGAGCAAGGCATCGTCGGCACTTCTACTCCTTCTAAGTCCCCGGTCCGAAAGTGATTTCCGGTCCACTTGCCCGCTCTTGGCTGCAGCCGACCGCGTGGATCTGCAGCTGCCGGCTCGGTTGGAGTCTCCTCCGGTCGGCCCACCGGCAATAACGCTGCTCGCCCGGAAGTATTGCTCCTATTTTCCTCCTCCCGAGCGGACGGTCGTGACCGTTCTCTGGACGCCCGGCGATTCTCCCGCCTCGGAGATCGGTGCCGATCGGGTGTCTGCCGATGTCGCCCCTCGGTGCGGATCCGGTCACTTCATGAGTCCTACGTCTCGATGGGAGGCGACCGTTCGGCTTTCAACAGATTGGACACAAGGAAGGCTTGCAATCCCTCGTGTTGTGCGTATCCGTCTGGTGGAAGGTGCAGAACATAGGGGTCCACCTCTTCTTTGGCTTGGTGAGCGGCACCACGTGCGATCGGCGTGAGGGGATCGAATTGCTTCGGCCCTCGGTCCTCTGGGTGGCTGCTGAGCGGCGTGCTATTTCCGCTCGGCATGAACAGGTGCGCGCTCGGCTGGAGTTTCCTTTTTCCGAGCGGCTTGCGCTTCTTCCACATTTATATATTCGTTGGCCCGATGTAGCATGTGATCATAATCTCGGGGCGGCTTTCGGATGAGCGACCGGAAGAAGTCCCCATCCACAAGGCCTTGCGTGAAGGCATTCATCATCGTCTCCGATGTGGCCGTTGGGATATCCATCGCCACTTGGTTGAATCGCTGAATATAGCCTCGAAGCGATTCTCTCGGCTCTTGCTTGATGGCGAATAAGCTGACACTTGTCTTTTGATAACGCCGACTACTGGCGAAGTGGTGGAGGAAGGCCGTTCGGAATTCCTTGAAGCTCGTGATGGATCCGTCGGCAACCTCCGAAACCACCGCTGAGCCGATCCCGAGAGGGTGGTAAGGAAGACTTACACTTTACTCCATCTGTAATGGAGCGTGGTCAGAATTATCGAACTTACCTGCATGATCATCCGGTCTCGTTGTTCCATTGTATTCGCCGATCGTCGGAGGCACGTAGTGCTGGGGAGGGTCTCGTAGGATAGCCTCCGAAAATTGGCGATTGATCCGCTCGGGGGAGGAGTCCGCTCGGGGAGCTTTCCCCTTCCTGTCATCCCGCCTTGGCATTTCATCTGAGGAAGATCCTCTATCTCTTCGGGCTGGTATGGCTTCAGGGGTGCGAAATAAGGCCCGATGGAATGCGACGGTGGCTGGAGGTGCTTCCGCTCGGCCACCAGACGCAGATGTTGCTTGTTGCTCACGGCTGTTTTTGTTTTTGCTCCATGAGTTTGGCGGCCCTCATCTCGACCAGGCCGAGTTCTTCTGTTGAAAGCGCCACCGTGTCGAGCCTCGTCCATTGTTCTTGTTCGAATGCAGGAGCGTTCCCACAGACGGCGCCAATTTGATCCTGTCCGAACCAAGAGTCAGCGGACGCTGGGCACGTGGCGCTCTCTGCTGGATCCTCGAGTGCTCCGGCGAACCTGCAACAAAACCGAGCCGGGAGGGGTGTCCCGGCGACGGTCCTCCGACGCTCAAGTCAGGTAAGTGGTGGAGAAAGTGGCTGCCAAATTTGTATTATGCGTACCTTTGGCGAAGTAATAGCCTCTTTATATAGGACGGAGAAGGAACTGATGCACGCCCACCGAGGTGCGTACGTGTCAGCAACCCATACCACGGTATGCACTTGTCAGAGAGCTTACCTGACACCATGCTGCCATAGTCCGAGCATGTTCTTTGATGGGACGGCAGGACCACCCGTTGTCAGACTAGAAGTATGGCACAGCCATACGACTTGATGGCTGTCAGAAGATGTCCCCGTCTTTTACCCACCGTCTGACTGGGGTGCCCGGCCCGCCGGGCGGGCGATGAACGTCGTCCGGACGGCCTTGATTCTTTGCGCCGTCCGGGCGGCACCTCCTTCCGCTCGGTCATTACGCACTGCTTTATTTGAGCGTCGGACCCCTGGTCCCTACCAGGGTGCCTTTTACTATCAGATTTCCCTTTGTTCTGAGTCCGGTCGGCTCGCCCTTTTCCGGCGAGCCACTGGACCCTTTGACCTCCCCTCAGCGTTGACTCCTTATGGAGATCCGGATTTTTACCGTCGGATCATACAGTATATCAAAAGATGCAGCTTTTTGTTTTTGGTGTTATCTCTTTAAAAATTCTCATAGAGGATGTCTTCTTTGAGCACCCTTCTAAATTTTTGTCTGGATCCGCCACTGCCCTAATTTAACTTGAGTTGAAGCACATCAAAAGGGGAGAGCTTGTAAGTATCTTGGGTTAATTTAGATGTGATCATCACAGTTAAGTTAGGCTATGCATATTTGATATCTTGTGTCTAAGTGTGCAAATACTTAGGAACATAGGAAGTCGAGTGGAAGATGCAGCAAGCGAGAAAGATGGCATGGAAAGTGAGTCGGCGAGCTCGATCCATCTGAGGGACGAAGAGTTGTGGGAGGGGACACCGGCGGATGAGAAGGACGTGCGTGGTGCTTCCGAGGGATAAAAATTCGAGAAAGAAGTCTACTCGAGGAGAAGACCGGAGTTGGGTTCGGGTGAGCTTAATTCTGGATGACCGAAGAATTACCCAAGTAACTGGAGCAGCAGTCGGATAAGTCAACATAAAATTGACTTGTCCAAGCACCTAGACTAAATCTAGGCGCTCAAACTCCAAGTGCTCGAACTAGTCCAAGCACCTAAACCAGCTTGGACCAACAGAGGCTCCCTTTCGAAGACGTTGTAATGGGGATAAAATTTAGGTCCGCATCAACAATATTCCAGATGCCCGGACCAGTCCAGGTGCTCGGGCATGGATAAGAGACTTATCATGAAACCATTGTGGAGCCGTTGTAGAGCAGATAAGGTGTCATAGTGGAGGAGACCGAACCTGGTCCAAGCTCACGGAACCCGTCACGTCATCAACGACTATATTTCGGCCAGTGAACTATAAATAGAGCTCTGGTCCTCTTTATTCAAAAACACACTGTATTCTAATTCTGCTCTTTTTTTCTATGCGTTCAACGATTGTAAGAGACTACTTCGCCTTTGTCAAAAGAAACTTTTTAGTGAGTTTCAACTGCCTTGAATTAACAATCATCCTGGTTGTAACCAAGTAAAACTTTTGTCTCTTACACTTTCTTTATATTATTTATTTTGTTTAAACTAACAATGTATGTTTGCTAAGTAAAAAGTAAGAGATTGATTTTAAACTAACAATGTATGTTTGCTAAGTAAAAAGTAAGAGATTGATTTTAAAATTGTACTGATAAGCTATTCACCCTCCCCCTCCCCCCGGCCCGGCCCGGCCCGGCCCGGCCTAACACGGACTAACAACAACTTCCGCAATTGATGAAGCCATGTTAATATCTTTCTTACCTATTTCTTTCATTAAATTCACTAATACACCTTTTGTCATTACTCAATTTGGTGACTAACAACTTACCTGTTACAAATTTGTTAAAAATGTTTACCTCCATTTTACACCAATCGTAGTAATGTTTTTAATTCCCCTCTTTTACTTCCTTAGCTCTGGATTCGCCCTATATGCCACATAAGACTATCGCTTTAATATTTGACGTTAATTTCCTCATTTCTCTTAACCATGCTCTCTTATCAAGGATTTGTTTTCTTTTCGTACTCTTGTTATTTCTCTCATCTTTTTTGTGTATCCAGCCCATGTCAATGCTTGTATAAGTATATTGATATTGTCATCATGATGTTTAGAATTCGAATCTTAATAAAATTGAGATAAATATTTTTTTTATATGTTAGTCATTATTTCAAAGACTAATAACCATCTGTGATTTGTCTTCTCCGTGTTGACCCTGGGGCGGATTGGCGAGGGCACTGGGGGCGAACGTATTCGTCTTTTGTCACCTTGTATAAGCATAGTGATGCTTATGTACTAGTCAGTATTCCAAAGACTAGTAGCCGTCCGTGATTTACCTCCTTCGTGTTAGCCCTGAGATAGATTGATGGAGACACTGAGCAGGCCCGGCTTAAGGCATAGGCAAAGCCTATGCCTAGGGCCCAAATAAAATTAGGGCCCATTATTTTTATTTTTTTTTAAATGTATGAGTATTTTCATTAAATTTTTAATGGCTAAACATCGTAATAATGGATTGAGATACTACACCAAAGTTACAATAAGCGCATGCATGTGTCGCTTCAATTTTGCAACAATGATGCTTCGATTTTCGCTCCTCATTAACCCATTACATCGATCAATTAATTCCATATTAATTACATTCTCCTCAAAGGGCATCCTTCTCCTTCCTAACTTAGTAATATTTTTTCTCAAAATATTTTTTATTTTTATGTGATCCTATCCGAACGCTAAATCGATGGACGCTGGGCACGTGGCGCTCTTCCAACTGGTGACGTGGACCTCTGACCGGCCGTATGGATCTCCGGCGAACCTGCAAGGAAGCCGGGCCGGGAAGGGGTTCCCGACGACGATCCTCCGACGCTAAAGTCAGGCAAGAGGAAAACGAAAACGTGGCTCCGAATATGAGATATTGCGTACCTCCATCGAAGTCTGAGGGCTCTTATATAGAGCTGTAAGGAGGCTTGTGCACACCTATCGAGGCGTACACGTGTCCTTCACCATACCTTAGTATAGACTTACCAGAGAAACATGTCTGACACCATACTGCTACAGTCCGAGCACCTCTCTGATGGGACAGCAGAACCTTCTGCCGTAAGATTATGCGTATGGCTTGGTCATCGAACATGTCTGTTGTCAGAAGATGTTCCCCAATGTTCCCTTGTCCTTGTCTCTTCTTTCCTCGAGCCGACCGTCCATCCGCTCAACCGGAAGTGGTCCGACCGGGCGTAGGTATCGATCCGACCGGGAAGATTTCACTCCATCGCGTGCTCAGCTGAGAATGTTTCTTCAGTCTTATGCTTTACGCCTCGGCCGAGCAGACTGTCCGCTCGGCCAGGCGACCCTGTTCACCATGAGCGTCGGAAACCCGACTCCCCGTCGGGTTGTCTTTGATTCCACCCGGACACGTTCGGCCGGTCGACCAACCCCCTCTCCGAGCGGTCGGACCTCATGCTGACCATTTTGACTTCTGACCTCCACGTGTCATTGGCTCGCCACAAAGGGGGTCCCCCGCCCTTACTACCGGATCACTTGCCTCCCCTTCAAGTCTAGTCGAAGGAGGCGATTAGTCCGACTGACTGGATGCCTGTAGTGCCGAGCGGCATATTTAAGAAACCATCCTCTGCTCGGCTCGTGTGAGGGTAGCTACGGCCTCAGTCAACTCCACCCTCCCTTGTATCTCCTCGGAATTCGTGCCAATCTCCGTCATTAAGGCCGAGTATGCGCTCATTAAATGCACTCCAGTGGCCGAATGCCACGTGGCACTGCTGCCGTCATCGTACGACGGCGGCGTGGTGTCCGACGGGACATCGGCGGTTTAAAATGAACGGCTCGATGAGGGCCTCGGTTCCTGTGACCTGCATCGGACGGTTGAGGCCGATCGGGCCCGACCTTATAAAGCCCTTGCCTTTTTCCTTCGCCGCATTTCTGCTCTCGCGTGCTCGGAAGCTTCCTTTGGCATTTTAGTGCTCCGGCGGCTTCGGTCCTTCTTCTCTGTAAGGTTCTTCTTCTTTTCTATCTTTGATTCTTGTGTTCTCTTTGCGTTTCTTCCCCGAGTTTTGGTCCTCTGGGCACTGTTTCGTTTGTCGTCCTCTTCCTTCTATCATCTGCATTTCTTCTCGCCTTTTGTGATTTCATCCGTTCGGACAATGGCCAGTTCCTCTCAGCCTCAAGACCAATCCCTCGGCCCGTGGTATACTACCATGGAGTTGCAATTCGATCGGAGCGACGCCGATATTCTGATGAACAATTTCGACATCCCCTCTGATTTTGAAATTATCTTACCCTCCCCCTCCGCTCGGCCACACAAACCGCCGTGCGGAGCTTTCTGTGTTTTCGCGACCAGTTCATAGCTGGTCTGCGCTTTCCAATCCATCCCTTCATCGTAGAAGTTTGTAATTTTTTCGGCATTCCGCTCGGGAGCCTAGTCCCTAACACTTTCCGCCTTCTATGCAGCATTGTCGTCTTGTTCAAAATCCACAACATTCCCCTCCGACCGGAGGTCTTCTATTATTTTTATTATCCTAAACAGTCCGAGCTGGGCACTTACATGTTCCAGGCTCGGCCCGGTTTAGTTTTCTTCAATAAACTGCCCTCTTCCAATAAACATTGGAAAGAGTTCTACTTCTATCTTCGTCTTCCCGAACAGGCCGCTTTCCGAACCCAGTGGCAGGTCGGACCGCCAATCTCCCCTGAGTTGAAGAGGTTCAAGACCCGACCGGACTACCTTCACATTGCCAACATGCTAGCCGGTCTGAAGTTTGACATCAATAAGTTCTTGCCTGAAGGGGTGATGTACATATTTGGCCTGAGTCCGATCAGGACCCCCCTCCCGAGCGGCTTCGGTAAGAATTTTACTTGTGTATTCGCTTTGATTGCTAACTGATTTTCTCCTTTTTCCTTTGCAGCGGACATCGTCATGGAGTCCGTGATGGTCGGCATTTTGAAGAGGAAAGCGGTGGCGCTCGAGGCCGCAGCTGCCAAAGAGATGGAGCAACTGGGCATCACCCCGGTCGGCTCCAACGAAGGAGAGAGCGACACGAATGCGGGGGAGTCGGTCGCTCAGGCTTCTCTCCCGGAGCCGGCGGTTGGCATAACTTCCAGCCGAGGGCCTTTCGTCCGGGAGGAAGGCTCCGCTCAGGAGGAAGAGCGCCCTCTTCGACAAAAGAGGCGCCGAGCGGAGACACCCCTTCGATCGGCCACTTCCGCGGTCCAGCCGTCCGAGCGGACCACCGCCGATTCTCGCGGCAAAGCCCCAGCGGTGGAGGCGATCTCGTCCGATCGGACCCCGTCCCAACTGGACGCGTCCGCGGACCCCCTCGAAGCCGTGCCTGTCAGCGCCCTTCCGCCTTCTCCTCGCCGAGTCCAACGCTCGGCCATTCTGTCCCAGATGTCTGCACCGGCCTCTGATCCTTCCCCAACCTCCGCTCAGACGACTCCCGGTCGGCACCGTACCATCAGGGTCTCACTACATCTCCCCACCAAAGAATTGATGCCCAAGTCCGCTCGGCCAACCGCGCCCAAGCACATGATCACAATGAAGGGGCCTCTAGCCGAAATGTGGGCCGACGCTCGAGCACGTGTCGCTATGATTCCACTCAGCAATCTGGCCAACAGTCATATGTAGCAGGCCACTTGGGTAAGCGTGTTTTCTCAAAGTCCTTTACGCATTCTTTCCGATCGGCTACTAACAATCTTGCTTATGTCAGAGATGGGTGGAGGAGATCGCGGTCTCCAATCGCCTGGCTATGGTGGACGAGAAGCTAAAGAGGCTGAAGGCTTCGGGCAGCCCGCTCGGCTCTCAAGGCCCCTCATACGTCGAGCTGCAGAAAGAGCTCAAAAAGACCCAAGATCTGTTGGCGGCTGAGCAAAAAAAGACAGCCGATCAGGCCCATACTCTAGCCGAACTCGAGCGACAGGTCAAATCACGGGACCGCAAAATAAGCCTGGCGACCGAGCGGAAGAATACGGCTATCGCCGATCTGGAGAAGAAGAATGTCGAGGCTCGAGGCCTGGAACAATGGGTTAAGGAGCTGATGGAGCAGCAGGACGGTGAGAAGGCAAGCCGCTCGGCCGAGGAAACTAAACAAAAAGATGAACTGAAGACGTTGCAGGAGTCTCTCGAAGCTTCCCAAGTCGCCTTCAAGGAATATCAAGAGGCGGAACCTGACCGAGTCGCAACCCTGAGGCTGAATTACATCCGCTCGACCGAATTTTCTGAAAAAGTGTGCGAGCGGATGTATAATGCCTTTGAGCTTGCCATCACCGCTACAACGAACTACCTGAAGTCCAAGGCTCAACTTCCTGACTCCACAACTATCCCGGCCGAAGACTATGTGGCGCTTCTCTCCTCCATCCTGAATACCATTTATGAATTTCTCGAGTAGTGCTCCTTGTAACCCTTTCGATCGGCCATAAGGGCCTAAATTGTAATGAAGCTACGCCATATTTTTAGCTACTTAATCTTTTTCTTCTTCTTCTTCTTTTTTCTTTTCAATGCTTGTGTCTTCCGATCAGCTTGCAAATTACTGTCGTTCGCGTCTTCTCCTTCTTTCTTCTTCGTTAATCGTTTCACGAAGTATTCTACATAACCGGGCCGCTCACCTGATCGCCCCCCACTTCTTTAAATGGGATTCCCGATAAATGTTCACGAAGTACCTTCGGTTACTTGGCCGATCGGCCAAACGACTTATAAAACGACCTCTTTATTATTTTCGTCCGGCCGGAGGGTTTATAGTCGCCGGTGCGACTCTCGATATTTAACGTCGAAGCTCGACGGTCTTCCGGCCGGAGGGTTTATAGTCGCCGGTGCGACTCTCGATTTTTAACGTCGGAGCTTGACGGTTCTTCCGACCGGAGGGTTTATAGTCGCCGGTGCGACTCTCGATATTTAACGTCGGAGCTCGACGGTCTTCCGGCCGGAGGGTTTATAGTCGCCGGTGCGACTCTCGATTTTTAACGTCGGAGCTCGACGGTTCTTCCGACCGGAGGGTTTATAGTCGCCGGTGCGACTCTCGATATTTAACGTCGGAGCTCGACGGTCTTCCGGCCGGAGGGTTTATAGTCGCCGGTGCGACTCTCGATTTTTAACGTCGGAGCTCGACGGTCTTCCGTCCGGTGGGTTTATAGTCGCTGGTTCGACTCTCGATTTTTAACGTCGGAGCTCGACGGTTCTTCCGACCGGAGGGCTTATAGTCGCCGGTGCGACTCTCGATATTTAACGTCGGAGCTCGACGGTCTTCCGCCCGGAGGGTTTATAGTCGCCGTTTCGACTCTCGATTTTTAACATCGGAGCTCAATGGTCTTCCGCCCTGAGGGTTTATAGTCGCCGGTTCGACTCTCGATTTTTAACGTCGGAGCTCGTCGGTCTTCCGCCCGGAGGGTTTATAGTCGCCGGTTCGACTCTCGATTTTTAATGTCGGAGCTCGACGATCTTCCGCCCAGTGTAACATATGATCATAGTCTCGGGGCGGCTTTCGAATAAGTGAACGGAAGAAGTCATCGTCCACAAGGCCTTGCGTGAACGCATTCATCATTGTTTCTGAGGTGGTCGTTGGAATATCCATGGCCACTCGGTTGAATCGTTGGATGTAAGCTCTGAGCGGCTCCCTGGGCTCTTGCTTGATAGCAAATTAACTGACACTGGTCTTCTGGTAACGTCGACTACTCGCAAAATGATGGAGAAAAGCGACGCGAAACTCTTTAAAGCTGGTGATGGATCCGTCCGGCAGCCTCCAAATGGTTGTCCGGGTTGGTGGTTCCATTGTATTCCCCGATCGCCGGTGGCACATAATGCTTTGGCAGAGGGTCTCGCAGGATGGCCTCTGAAAACTGCCGGTTGATCCGCTCGGAGGAGGCATCCGTTCGGGGAGCCTTGCCTTTTCTGTAGTCTCGCCGGGGCGCCTAGTCGGATGAAGATCCTCGATCGCGGTTAACTGTTGCGACTTCAAGAGGCGTACGGAATAGGGCCCGATGAAATGGAATCGTGGCAGGCGGTGCTTCCGCTCGGCCTCCTGACGTTGACGTCGCTTGTTGCTCCAGCCGCTCGGGTTGCACCTTCTGTTTCTGTTGCTCCACAAGCTTAGCTGCTCTTGTCTCGATCAGAGCGTCGAGCTCCTCCTGGGAGAGCATCACGGTGTGCTGTCGTCCAGCTTCGTCCATCTCTTCCGCTCGGATGCAGGTGCGTTCCCACAGACGGCGCCAATTTGATCATGTCCGAACGCTGAATCGATGGACGCTGGGCACGTGGCGCTCTTCCAACTGGTGGCGTGGACCTCTAACAGGCCGTATGGATCTCCGGCGAACCTGCAAGGAAGCCGGGTCAGGAAGGGGTTCCCGACGACGATTCTCCGACGCTCAAGTCAGGCAAGAGGAAAACGAAAAAGTGGCTCCGAATATGAGATATTGCGTACCTGCGTCGAAGTCTGAGGGCTCTTATATAGAGCTGTAAGGAGACTTGTGCACACCTATCGAGGCATACACGTGTTCTTCACCATACCTTAGTATAGGCTTACCAGAGAAACATGTCTGACACCATACTGCTACAGTCCGAGCACCTCTCTGATGGGACAGCAGAACCTTCTGCCGTAAGATTCTGCGTATGGCTTGGTCATCGAACATGTCTGTTGTCAGAAGATGTTCCCCAATGTTCCCTTGTCCTTGTCTCTTCTTTCCTCGAGCCGACCGTCCATCCGCTCGGTCGGCAGTGGTCCGACCAGGCGTAGGTATCGATTCGACCGGGAAGATTTCACTCCATCGCGTGCTCGGCTGAGACTGTTTTTTCAGTCTTGATGCTTTACGCTCGGCCAGGCGACCCTGTTCACCATGAGCGTCGGAAACCCGACTCCCCGTCGGGTTGTCTTTGATTCCACCCGGACACGTTCGGCCGGTCGACCAACCCCCTCTCCGAGCGGCCGGACCTCATGCTGACCCTTTTGACTTCTGACCTCCATGTATCATTGGCTCGCCACAAAGGGGGTCCCTCGCCCTTACTGCCAGATCATTATATATAAATGATAAATTATAGATGAAATAGATCCAAACGTTTTTGAAAAAATAGAATATTAACAATTACATGAAAATTTTTTCTCCATTTTTCCTTTTCCCCCGTGCAATCAAAATATCAAATTGTTACCATCATAATTCACCACAAATCTTATTTATGCACTTAAAAAAAAATCATAAAATATGAATATAGTCATAGATTTTTAATACTTAAAGTGCACTTGATTTATTATATACTTTTTACGTACATAAATCAGGTTTTTAAATGCATAAATAAAGTTTTTAAATGTATAACTCAGTTTTTTTAAAAAAAAATCTTTACTTAATATTTATTTATTTTATTATAAAATCATCAAATTAAAATTATATGGCGTAAATTAGCTTTTATTGTTCATTTAATTCTAAGTAATTATATTGTATTTTGATAAAATAGTAAAGATTTATTTTTTTTTCTATTATTATTTTAATATAAATATCTATGTTAAAAAAATAATCTGATTCTAATATACAAAACATATATGAAAAAAAAAATAAAAGAATTTATTCAATCTCATTATAGATTTATTATTAATAATCAAAATTAAAATTCAAAAATAATATAATTAAAAATTTAAATGAAAAACTAATTAAATTTTCATTGGAAGATAGTATTTAAGAAAAAAATCTGTTAAAATTTTCTAATAATCTTAAATCTTTTATACATACTAGTGTGATCATAATATAATAATATATAAATTATTTAGGTCTTTAAAAATTCGAATTATTTGGATTTTCTAGTGTCACGTTAGAGAATCCCAGCAATAAACTATTGTAATGAGCTTCCCTATGTAAAAAATTATTTTAATTTAATATTATACTTATCTTAATAAAAGAAACTAAGAAAAGTATATTTTTTAACATCGTCGACCTAAAATATTTATAGAAGCTTCTTTGATCATAGTGTTGTCAATTCTAAGATGTGGGACTAAAGATAACTATATTTTTTATATAAAACAACCAAAATTACTAATAAATCTTGGAATTATTTTTAGTGTGAATAGAAAAAATGACAGTAACGTAAATTCATTTTAGGCTTCACCAAAGTTAGTTAGTAAAGGGAGGAGATTTTTAATAAAATACTAAGATATATATATATATATATAACTGAATATATTTATTGGTTGAAAAAATTCTAATAAGAGAAAATCAATATTTCTTTTCTAAATGATGAAACTGGTAGATATTTTTCTATAATTCATTATATTAAAATTTTATCAAAAAAAATATGATAGAAAATAGTTAATATATTTAAAAGAATTAGGTAAAGTATTTTACTTTAAATTATTTAGTAAAAAAAAATTATTATAGGTTTTTAAAAAAAAATTTGCCTAGGGTCTCGTGAAACCTTGAGACGGCCCTGACACTGAGGACGAGCGTATTCGTCTTTTGTCATCTTGTATAAGTATAGTGATGCTTGCCCCCGAATTTATGATGCAGCGGCAGAGCATCTAAGTTGTTAATTTATTATCTAGGTACCCGAAGTTTGATTCCCAGCTATAACGAATTTATAGAAATTTTTCTTCTAAATGGAACGCGCAATCAAAGGATGCTAAATTTTTTGATTACTCGCCATAAGTAGTTCTCGATTTATCCTGATAGTCGATGAAAAAATTTCGTATGACTGAATTGATCACTCCAAGATTAATCAATGAGATTGATTAGATTTATCATCATTGTAAGCATAGTGAATTAGTGATGCCCCCTCCTGCCTTTTTGGCCTATGCATCATAGGTCGGTGCTTGTAAGCATAGAGATGCCCACTCCTCCTGAATCTTTCAACCCAAAAGCTAGTCGTGATCTTCACGATCTTCTTCCTGGCTGCATCTCCGAGGTCAATCCCACAAGCATCGGAAAGCCTTATCAGGTAGAGCAGGACGTCGAAAAGCTCCTTGCCCACCTGCTCCTTACGAGAGTAGCGTACCATGGCGAGGAGCAGATTTCTGGGGTTGTGGTACTGTTCCCAGTCCCTCTCCCTGGCAAACTCGTCGAACTTCCTGGAGAGGTCCTTGAGGCTCACGCTTGCCTCCTCCTCCTCCTCCTCCTCCTCCTCTGCTACTGCTGTTGCTGCTCTCTGCTTCGCTTCTTCCATGTCTCCCTTCTTCCTCACTGGGAAGGCAGAGGAGGAGTTAAGAGGGGAGTTGATGCCTTCCCAAAGTGGGTATGGAATTTGGATAAAACGAGTGATGGTAAAGCAGAGCAAAAGAGCGAGGGATGGGACGTGGAAGAAGGCATGGTATGCGTCGACGAGGATGGCACATCAGTTGCTCGCTGCCTGAGTATCCATCACCGGCAATAGCACAAGGGTCGTCGCTGTTTGGTACTCTAGTGGTGTTTAGACTAGATTGAGGCTGGCGATACCGGTCGATGGATGAACCATCGAGGAGGAATCGAACGGTTCACGGGCGGGTTGGTACGATTTGTTTATACGGGATAAAAGGCGAATATATTCATCCCTAGTACTCCGTCAATTCGTCTCAGAATCAACATGGGTCCAGGATCATCACGGAGATTTATATAAGTTTACATTTGAGTAGGGAGGGTTGACGGTCCTTTTTAACAAGTTGGGAAATTTCAAATTAAATCCAATCTAAAATGGATGGTAAGTTAATGGACCATTATATATCCTACCTATGTTAAATTTGATCATTTTGTAAATAAATATTTTATAAAAAAAAATCTAATAAAATTTTTAATTCTTAATTTCACATTATACATATACCTCTAATATCTTAGTATGGTAATAAGATGGTTAGTACATTTTTCAATTAACCAGGATTTAATTTTCACGTAAGGCATACTTATAATGATTAAATTATTAGTGAAAATGGGGTGGTACATCAAAAGCTATCGTGCTTTCTAGATTTACTTAATAAACAAAATATAGGTTAAACGTCTATCTAAGATTAATCGAGTTATAAAATCTAGATAGCTTATATAACAAATAATTTACATGGAAGAATTCACAACTGTTACTAAAAAAAAATTACTTATATCACTATAAATTCATAATCCATAATTCAATTTTAAATTTTATTTTCCTTCTCAACCAACAAGCCAACTTAATCCCCTCACAGGTCGACCTACCTAGACCTGCAACCAGTGTAGACTTATTCGGTTGCGTTCACTTTTAAATGTATTAATAAAATTTCAACTCGATCCACTTAAATTATTTGATAAGACGTATCAATTTGATATGTCCACTTAAATTGATGGCTCTAAGTTTATATACCAGTTATTGTTTGGTTTATGGTGTTTTATATATTTATTTTAATTAAATGATGAAATATAATATAATTTAAAATGATGATGTGAATATTTGGAGGACAAATGCTATTTATTTTTATTTATAATTATAATAATTCTTTAACTGAAATGATTATAATATAGAATAGTTTTAAAAGAAAACTAAAATGAAAAGAAGGTATTTGTAATTACGATATTGAACTCTTTTGAAAAGGAACCATAATAAAGTCTCAAATAATTTTTGAAAATGAATATGAAGTAAAATTATAATTTTGCAATTTTGTGAAAGGCAATATTTTATAAATTAAAGGATTAGAATATAACATTGTCGAGTATAAAAATGAAAATGTAAAATAAAACTCCCTTGATTCTTCACGACTAAGAATAGGTCTGTGTAGACTACGCCCAATCTCCCATCAGATCAGCTCTCCCTCATTTTTGATCTGATTTCGTTCGGCGAATCTTTTGTGAAAGATGAATATTTTCTCCAAGAAACCCACAGCCAAAGGTGAATCCCCCTCCCTTTTCTCGTTGGATTGATCCGTTTGTTATCTCTTTAGAATTTGTATTCGTTCTGTATTACTCTCCAGAACTTCTCTGCAGAACTTCATTAGATCGAAATTGAGGTGTTTTATCCGATTGATGTAAAAATAAATTTAATACAAGGGATAAGTCGTCGTGTTCGATGATGAATTTTGCTTTACGAGGCTCTGCCTTAT
Organism: Zingiber officinale; assembly: GCF_018446385.1. Lineage (NCBI taxonomy): Eukaryota > Viridiplantae > Streptophyta > Magnoliopsida > Zingiberales > Zingiberaceae > Zingiber > Zingiber officinale. The sequence goes on from NC_055988.1 coordinate 145,713,465, forward strand.
CTCTTCCACAGAAAAAAGCTGAAATTTTGTCTTCTACTACCCCCTTTGATGAATGGCCTTAGTAAAATTTGAATTTGTTTTAACCGCAGAGGCTCTACGAGCTAGTAAGAGGGAGATAGCAAACTCTACCAGAGGTATTATTTTTATGTTGCTTAAGGTATTTCGAAAGTAATTTCACTCTGTTTAGATTTTTTTATCTTTATCAAAATGTGATAGATGCTATCTTCATATGCGCTGTTTATGTAGCTTTAAGGTACAGATAGATGCTATCTATATGACTATATCTAGCTTGTTACATAACCAGTAAATATAGACTAAGACAATGATAATGAAAACGAAATATACTTGGATGTAGGCAAACTTAAATAGTTAACAAAGAATGAAACCAATGATCCCTTTGACTTTAGATCAATTAGCGCATTGATAAAGGTAAAGTTCAATGATACTTTTCTTGTTATCTTTGGAATATGCTGTTGTGAGGTTTGAGTAATTACCAATGTAGAAGCACCCTATCACTAGGCATGATCCTTAAGATGTTTCTGTCTTGAGTTTTCTTGGAGAGTAGCCTCCTTGATGATCAATATTTTATTTTTATCATCCTAGTAAAAAACTCCGCCCATGACGAACTAGTCATAGTTGGTCCTAAGCCCAGATAAAGGAGGAAGGTTGCGTTAGGTTATCCCAGCATTAAAACTATGACAAATATTCAATGAATGGATCTATTAAACTCTTGTGCTAATGCTACGTTGTTCCCTGGAAGGAACACGCTATAGGATCTGATTATAACGTCTCGGTAAGAGCCGCTACATCTTCAGAACTCGGATGTAGTATTAAATATGCAAGAGTTCGCGTTGCAGGGTCTGACTATAACGTATCGATAATGACCACTACATCTTCATGAGAACTTGGGTGTAGTGTTAAATAGTCAAGAGTTCTCATACCATAAGTTGGATAAGAACAAATATTATAGGAAAACTAATAATCTAATATTTGGAACATAGAACATAAGAACCCTCACTGTAAATCAATGAAAGTAGTAGATATGATGATTAGGAGAAGAATTAGTATTTTATATGTACAAGAGACAAAATGGGTAAGCGAGAAGGCAAAGATGATAGAAAACTCGGGTTTTAAATTATGGTACACAGGAAAGAGTAAAGCAAGAAATGAAGTAGGCATTCTTGTAGATAGTTTGTTAAAGGATGAAATTGTAGGAGTAGTTAGAAAAGGGGATAGAATTATAGCCCTTAAGATAATAGTGACAAAAGAAATTATGAACATAATTAGTGTATATGCACCGCAAGTAGGATTAGATAAAGCTACCAAAGCAAGGTTTTGGGACGACTTAGATGAAATATTACAAAACATTCTGTCAAATAAAATGATTTTAATAGGAGGTGATCTAAATGGCCATGTCAAAGTGAAAAATAAGGAATATGAGAGAGTACATAGGATTATGGGTTTGGAATGAGAAATGAGGAAAGGAAAACTATATTAGATTTTGTGATAGCATATGTCCTTATATTAGCTAATATGTTTTTTTGAGAAAAAAAAAGAACACTTAGTCACATTCAAAAATGATAATAATAAATCGCAAATTGACTTTCTTATGATTAGAAAGAAAGATAGAAAGATTTGTAAAGATTGCAAGGTCATCCCTAGATAAATTTAACTACCCAACATAGGTTAGTAGTGTTGGATATACGCCTCAAATATAATATCAATAGAAAGAAAATATATACGACTCCTAAAATTAAGTTGCGGAAGTTAAAAGATGGGAAATAAAATATATTTAAGGAGAAGGTAGGAGTACAAACATTAGGTAAAATATATGATGCCTCTAATACAACATGGGATAAGATGGTATCAAAGTTGAAAATAGTAGCTAAGAGTGTTTTCGGTGAGTTAAAGGAACATGCACCACTAAGTAAGGAATTTTGGTGGTGGAATAAGAAAGTACAAGAGAAAGTGAAGGAAAATGAATAGCTTATAAGGAATTATATATTTGTAAAAACGAGGAAAATTTTAAAAAATATACAATAGCCCAGAAGGAAGTTAAGAAAGTAGTGAATGAAGCGAAAAATGAAACTTTTGAATAATTATATCAAAATTGGATACAAAAGAAGGAAAGAGACATTTATAGAATAGCTAAAGTAAGATAAAAGAAAACAAGAGATCTTATCCAAATAAAATGTATTAAAGATAAATGTAATAGGGTACTAGTAAACGATGGAGAAATAAAAGAGCGGTGGAAGATGTATTTTCATCAACTTTTTAATGAAGGTTTAGATGATCAACTTAACTTAGGTAATTTAAGTAGGTCAAATGAGTATAGAAATTTAAATTTTTATCATAGAATTCAAACTTCAGAATTAAAACAAGCTTTAAATTGGATGCATAATGGAAAAATTGTCCAGATGATATTCCGATAGAGATATGGAAGTGCCTAGGAAAAAAAGGTATTGAATGACTTACAAAACTATTTAATATGATATTGAAAACGAAAAAAATGTTTAATTAATAGAGGATAAGTACTCTAGTTCCCTTCTATAAGAACAAAGGAGACACACAAAATTGTGTAAACTATAAGGGTGCGTTTGGTTCAAGTTATCATGTATAACCTTGGTTATATGATTACCAGGTAATCACATAACCGAGGTTATGGGGAATAAAACATAACCAAATGTTGTTTGGTTCAACTTAGGTAATGTAACAAAAACTTGTTTGTTTGAAGGTTTTAATGAATACCTTAGTTTAATATTTTACCGTATTACCCTCAGTTACAAAATCAACTAAACATATTATTATTATTATTATTTATTTATTTTTTTTATGTTTTTTTACTTTTCTTTTTCTTGTATATTTTTTTACTTTTTTATGTGCTTTTTTTATATTTTTTTAATGTTTTTATATTTTTTATATTATTTATATTTATATTTTTTTATATTTTTACATTTTTAAATTTTAATTTTTATTTATTTATTTTAAATTTTTTAAATTTTTAAAATTTTATAATTTTTTATTTTTAAAATTTTTTAAAATTTTAAATTTTTTTAAATTTTTAAAGATTTTTTAAATTTTTAATTTTTTTAAAAATTTTTAAAATTTTTATTTTTTTAAATTATTTATTTTTAAAAATTTAAAATTTTAAAATTTTTTAAACATTTTTTAATATTTTTTTATAATTTTTTCTCTTTTTTCCATGTTTTTTCTTATCGGAGGGTATTTTTGGTAAAAAAAATTCGTTAACCCCGGAATCCAGAAAAACCTTAGTTTTATAAGATTTTCCGATTCCGGACTGCATGACCCTTTTGCTGACGTGTCGGGCATGAAACATTACTCGGGAATCATCGAATACCTAAACCAAACAAGGTTTTTGTTGATAACCTTGGATGGATAACCAAGGCTATCAAGAATAACCCCGAACCAAACGCACCCTAAGGGTATTTAACTAATGAGTCATACTATAAAACTTTGGAAAAAAAGTAATACAAAAAAAATTAAGGAAGGAGACCTTGGTGACCGAAAATCAATTTAGGTTTATAGAAGCTATACATCTTCTTAGACAATTAATTGAAAAATATCAGGAGCAAAAATAAGATCTACACATGGTATTCATTGACTTAGAAAAAACTTATGAGTGTCTCAAGAAATTATATAGAGAATTCTAGAAAAGAGAGATGTTAGCATAAAATATATTGAACTAATTAAATATATGTACAAGGATGTAACGACCAAAGTAAAGATTTCAGGCGGAGTAATTGAAGCATTTTCAATCAAGATAGGGTTACATCAAGGATCAACTCTAAGCCCCTATCTTTTACACTAATTATGGACGAACTCACTAAGTGTTGTAGTGCATGTTGTTTACAGATAATTTATTTTGGTAGATGAGACACACGAAGGAGTAAATGCTAAACTAGAATCTTGGCGGGAAATACTAGAAGGTAAAGGTTTTGCTTAGTAGAATAAAGACAGAATATATGAAATTTAAGTTTAGTAATATTAGACGTAATAAGACAATTATTAAGATAGAAGATGACAAGTTGCCCGGAACCGAGAGCTTTAAATATTTAGGATCACTTTTACAAAACGATGGAGGGGTTGAGAGAGATGTCTTACATAGAATATAAGCATGATTGAAATAGAGGAGAGCGCCGAGTGTTTATGTGACTATAAAATACTTCTAAAACTTAAAGGAAAGTTCTACAAAACCGCAGTTAGACTTGCTATGTTATATGGAGCTGAATGTTGGGCTATAACTCGAGTACATGAGTAGAAGATGAGAATGTTAAGGTGGATATGTGGACATACGAGGATGGACAGAATAAGAAATGAGAGCATTATAGAAAAAGTCGGAGTTGCATCTATTGAGGGAAAACTCCGAGAGACACGTTTAAAATGATACGGGCATGTACTTAAACGACCAATAAATGCTCCAGTTAGGTAATGTGAAACTATGACAAACATGCATATCAAACGAGGAAGAGGAAGACCAAAAAAAGATTTGGTTAATAACAATAAAACAAAATAAAATTTATTTAAGTATAGATCAATGGCGTAAAAGGATCCATATAACCGACCCCACCTAGTGGGATAAGGCTTGGTTGTTGTTGTTGTATCATCCTAGTAAAATGTTAAAGATGCAACCAGCTAAAGGTGTTAGACATTTAAGACTTCTCAGCTTTATTCTTGTTAAATAATACAGGTAAATTATTTTTAGATATGATCGAAATGTGTTTTTATGTTTCGCGTCACATGGATGTCATGATTACATATTTACATTGTGTCTCTAAGATGTTTTTTTTATCACATGCATGTTGTTGAAGCTAGGAGGCTTCAGGCTCGTTAGTTCGACATGGATAAGTGTTGTGATCAATTATATAGGTATAAATATAAATTGGTTTCTTCCCTCATTGGTTGAATTATGCAAAAGGTGATAGGCCCCCACCCCTGACTGAGTATTAGGAGGGAGTAACACGACTGAGCATTAGGAGGGAGTAAATCAGGTACCGAGCAGACCCCCATGTGGAAGAGTATTTCAACAATTTTTGTTGGGATTCAACCTTTGCTCAATTCTACAAATTTACCACATGGTTATCGGCTCGGACATATCCAGGGGCTTCCCTTATTGGTTGAAGCTTTTATGGTAAGTGGCTAGCCAATCAACTTTAATAAGATATTAGAGGAGGTTTGAGGTTTGAATTCTACCAGTGTAAAAAGGTCCTTACATACCCTTGAGTCATATTTGGCGTGGAAGGGGTATGCTGAAACAAGGAACCCCACACTCATTAGTCCTACATATACAAGTGTGGTGGTCCATTATATAAATCTAAATGTAGATATAAATTGATCTCGCTCCTAAATTACTCTAGCTTTTGAACTAAGTAGATAGCTAATCAAGTTTAACACGATATATTTGATTTCGACTGCTATTTCTGTAAATCTGAAGGCACCAATAGACATTCTGTTTCAATGAAACTTGATCCACATGCACAGACCACCATATTATGGTGAAGCATCTAAACTCATGGTTAAGATGTTCTTTTGTACAAGCAATTTGTGCATGAAATTGTGATCATTGTTACTAATTAAGCAGATCGGACTAAAAATAGATTGTCTTTTTGCACTTTACGGCATAGATTCACTTCAGTACTTTGCTTGCTTCACTTCAATATTTTAGGCCATAGCTTAGATACAGTTTGGTGGCTTTCCTTTTATAGCAGTTCTGTGCATGTTCTGAACCTTTGGGATGACAATAAGAATGCTATTGGCACTTGTGTGCACACGCATCTACTTCCACTAGACATAATAATTAATCTTCAGTTTTCTTTATGTGTACAGTTAGTGTGGATATTCACCTGTGATTTGCGCTATTATTTCTCATGCAAAAGCATGCTCAACCATCTCTGTTTGATTTTGTTAGGCATTGAGAGGGAGATTGGAGCATTGCAGTTGGAAGTATGTTCCTCCACCTGTTTTGACTGCATTTACCATTGTTTTAATAAATTTTTTCTTGCAAAATTTTTGTAAAGAATCTTGATCTTGAAACTAAATCAACCAATGCCAATTTATTGTTCTGAAAAATGGTATCTGATATGGATGTGGATCCAAGTGTTGACCTGACTATTTCTAAATTTTTTTACATGTGATCAGTAGGGTTATAGTGGTAGGGTAGATGATGAGTCTTGACTCCTGAGTATCATATAATAATACAATTACATAAGATTTATATTATAAACATTATTATAATATATTATAATAGTATATTATAATAATATTGCAATACACTTATAATATAATATATTATTATTAATTCTATTATTTTTCTATTATCATATGTTGTGAATAATAATCTAAATATATTATTATAGTGTTACCTATAATTTAATATAATAAAATAATTTACTTTAATACTATCGAACCTAACCAAATAGGGCCTTTAGGATTTCAGAATTTCGTAAAATACTCGAAAAGTGATGATTAACAAAACCCTGACCCAAGCTTGAACAATGACAGGAAAAAAGACTTGTTGCTGAGATAAAAAGAACTGCAAAAACTGGAAATGATGTAAGGATATCAACTTCTTTTAACGATTCTTAAAATATGTTTATCATGGTCAGCAGAGAAGCAGCTTCTTCTGATCTAGAAAATGATGGTTGCATTTCCCTAATGACATCCTTTCCAGGCTGCAACAAAAATTTTAGCCCGCCAGCTTATCCGTTTAAGGCAACAAATCTCAAATTTACAAGGTAGCCGAGCTCAGATGAGGGGTATAGCAACTCACACACAAGTAAGAACAACTCTTTTCTATTAATCTAAATCTTTGATAAAACATGAATTTGATGATTAAAGTTTATTATTAACTTTTCAGGCAATGTATGCCACCACCTCAGTTGCTGCTGGTATGGAAGGTGCAAGCAAGGCAATGGGAGCAATGAATAAGGTCTAGAAAAACTTCTGACTTTTTAAGGCATTTGTAGAAAATTAAACTATTTCCATTTCACTATGGTAACAAATGTCCAAATCATATCTGTTGTGGTGTCTAGAAAGGTTTCATTCTTATAATGCCATTTGTTTTCTGCAGCAAATGGAGCCTGCCAAGCAAATCAAGGTTATGCAAGAATTTCAAAAACAGTCAGCCCAAATGGATATGACAGTATGCTCATTTCCTCTTTTTTTTTTCTGATAAGATCAATTCTTTGTTTAATAAATTAGAATTCCCACTTCTATTAGTTGTAGCATAGTTGTTGTCCTCAGGGTTTAAAATACCGTATTGGCTGTCAGGGCAGTATCTACTAGCCCAAGGAAAGGCCAGTAGGTGAACCACCCTTTTTTAAGTAGACTGCCTTGAAACTGTTTTACCATGCAGTATGTTCAGTATAGGAATGAATACCATCTTGTATCCCTTGATTTGAGTCATTGTGTCTTGCGTTTGAAGATAAAAAATTATCATTTTGCAGTCAGTACAGGCAGTACAGTGTGGTTACTAGGGCAGATGTACATAGAATAATAGAACAGAGATCAGATTAACATCTTATTCATAACTTGTGCTAATTACCATTCCTCAACATTCTTTGCAATAAGATTTTGACAGAAAGATCTCGTCCATGAATTATCAGTCAGGGATTTCAACTCCAATTCTTGATTGGAGAAATAAAAATGTAATTCCCTTTTGACAACTTTTTATTTGGGGAGGTTATTAAAGTAATCAGACTACTGTTGCCAGGGTTATCCCAGATTCTAGAGCTTCAATTGAAGAATTCACTAAAAGTACCAAAATTGAATTCTAGTTCCAAAGTGTATTTTTCCTTTTGCAGCAAAGGTGATTACACTCACCCTAGGCCCCCTTACAGCTCGTCCCCTAGTTATGTGAGGGGAGGTAAATCATGGGGTCATCTTATAGCTGACCGCCAAGTAACTAGAGGGTGGAAAGAGTTTTTTTTCCCGAGGACATGGCTGCCCGAGTGTCTTTTTCCTGATAAGCTATATGAAAGCCTTCTCTGTTTTATCTATTTCTTCGTAGGCTTTGTTTGTTCTCACAAAATAGATAGATTCAGAAATGTAGGTGATATCCTCTTCCTACCAAACTGTTTGTAGTGTTTGATGCTTTATATAACAATTAAAAATACACTGGGTTTCTCTCCTGTTCATTCTGCATTCCTTCTTTCTCTTTGGACAAGCATTTTCATAGTAACCAAAGTTGGCATGAATTTGATGCCTTTATATGGTAAACTTTCACTTTCGAGTTCAGAGTGAGATGATGTCAGACTCCATCGATGAAGTTTTAGACAATGACGAGGCTGAAGATGAAATTGAAGACCTGACAAGTCAGGTATGCTTTATTTCTTTTTGGTATAAGTCTACCAGAATCAAGCAATTTCTATGCTGTTCCAATAGATTTTTTCAGATTATCCGCATTGCTAACTTTCGATTTCTTTTGAATTTTCTTTCATATTCTTAGGTGTTGGATGAAATTGGTGTTGATGTTGCATCTCAGGTTGGTATCTTTGGTGTCTGATATTTTTGGTGGCTATTCCTAATTTAAGTTCAGACTTTGACGTCTAAACATCCTTGCAGTTGTCATCTGCTCCAAAAGGAAGAATCTCACAGAAGAATGCTCAAAATGCCGAGAGGTTTGCCTTTCTGATGTCCTTTTGAACTCTTTTGATACTACAAACAAAACCTCATCTTCTTGTCAAATTACTAGTCATATAACATTACTGAGAACTCAACCGAAGAATATCTATGTAGCTGCATGTAATAGTTTGGATAAACACAGCTCGATGACATCGATAATTGTATTCACATTTCAACGGATTTGCTTCTACTACACATTCAATTGGAACTTGATGCTTTTTCTTCATCTTTCTTTGACATCCTGACTTTATGTTTTTAATGCACACATGATGTTTAGCAGTGCGGAGCTTGATGATATCGAGAAGAGGATGGCTGCCCTCAGAAATCCATGAAGGCTCCTCCATGCTCAAAATGTTCGTTCGATATGATGAATGATTATTCTCTTGAAAACAATCACTTGTAGGAGTGGCCTACGGATTGCCTTCACTCCACATTCAAAATGTGAAGCATCCACTAGATACAAATTTTATGTTTACTCAATTATGTTTGTTATGTTAATCCAATTCAAATATACCTGTGTTGCCTACTGTGTAGCTGACAGATTAGCACAACTCGTATCAATTATGCATAAACTTTGTGATTTTGGATGAATCTCTTGTGGGTTTGACTTCGATCGACTCGACTAATTACGTTGCGGTTCAATTCATGCCACTTTATCCATGACTGATTTAATTTGTCAAAAATCCAAGTTATTGTTCCTTATTTAAGGTCAACTCCTGTCAATGTAGGTCAAACCTTGTTTTTTTGTACGATTAACAGCCAAAGTCACATGATAGTTATTTTACTATTGCTGACGCCTTTTTTTAAAAAATAATCCATATAATGATTTGGTGCTTGAAATACCGGAGCTTTAGTTAAAGTTGTACCAAGTTCAAGTTGGTACAATTAATTAAAATTGCTTCAAAATGGGTAAATAAGATATGATACCTATTGATAAAGGATAAATTTCTCTAGTAGAAGGATGGAGGTAAAATTTTAGATATTATATATATTTTTTTATTAATATTTTCTATTTTTGTTATACAATATTTTCTAGAATTACAATCTTCCCATTTTAGATTTCTAAGAAACATGTGATACAACATTTTGTTTTATTTTTTTTTTAATAAAAAAATTAAAGCTATATTTTGAAAATTTTCATATATAGATTAAAACGGCTGTCCCATGTTTTCCCCTCCTCCCATATTATTTACCTTCCTAATTCTCCCTGCGGTTCCCATCGATTCTTCCCCCGAACTATTTGCCCTCCATTTCAATTCCCTCCTCCTCTCTTCTCTTCTTTACGTCCATTATGTAGCCTCCTGCGCTCCTCTTTTCGACCCTTTGAATCGCCTAATGCTTTGTTGAATGAATACATTTACAGGGACGTAAGAAACATTTTTGTTTAGGAAGAATGAACGCTCGAATATCTCGTGCTAGTTCATACTGATCTTGTTTACGCCTCCAGTTATGGATTCGGCTAGGAGTTGGCTGCAGAAACTCCAGCAAAGAGAAAAGGTTTCAAAGAAGAAAGAGCAGGGACTGAATGGCGTCGATGAGAGTTATGAAGAAGAGCATTCCAGTGCAACGAGGCAAAGGGTAGCTACAGCCAAACAATACATAGAAAATCATTACAAGGAGCAGATGAAAAATTTGCAAGAACGCAAGGAAAGGTATATATGGCTTTGATACAAAAAGGAATGTGATTCTCTTGTTTATTCTATAATAAATTGATGCAAAGTTTCTGATTTTGATTGATTGAAGTACAACTTATTGGTTTGTACAAAAGTGGATCCTAATCACATGCAAGTTCTTGTGCCATTCAACAATAGTGAATGTTCTTCTTGTTTTGAATTGAATTCCTTGACATGAATATTCAACCAGAACTAGATGTTTTACAGACGATGTAGTCTGGAAAAGAAGCTAGCTGATTCTGATGTTTCGGAAGAAGAACAACTCAATATTCTTAAGTATCTCGAGAAAAAGGAGACAGAGTATATGCGCCTTCAAAGGCACAGAATGGGAGTGGATGATTTTGAACTACTCACAATGATAGGGAAAGGTGCTTTTGGGGAGGTATGCTATCAAGGATGTTTTTGTTTTTTTTTTTTTTTGATGATTTTCGAATGTTCCTATGTGGTAACTGCCATCTCCTTTGATCATTTGAAAAACTAAATTGGCTAATGGAATAAGAAAAACAACTTGACGAAATAAGTACTTCAGTTCAGCTATGATGTTACATGTAACTCCATGTGAAAAGCATCCTGCAGGTCTGGGTTTGTAGGGAGAAAGACACTGGTAATGCGTATGCAATGAAGAAGCTTAAGAAATCTGAAATGTTACGTCGAGGTCAGGTTGAACATGTTAAAGCTGAAAGGAATCTTCTAGCAGAGGTCGATAGGAATTGTATAGTGAAGCTATACTTCTCCTTCCAAGACAATGACTACTTGTATCTGATTATGGAGTATCTACCTGGTGGTGATATGATGACATTGCTTATGCGAAAGGATACATTGAGCGAGGATGAAGCCAGATTCTATATTGGTGAAGCAGTTCTAGCTATCGAGTCTATTCATAAGCACAATTACATTCACAGGTTATCACAAGCTTAACATGGATATGTATCAGAATTATCGTCTTTTCAAATCAGCATCTAAAACTTGCTTTTCAGGGATATAAAGCCTGATAATCTACTACTAGACAGATATGGCCACCTTAAGCTTTCAGATTTTGGATTGTGTAAGCCATTGCATTGTTATTTTCCGAATTTGCAAGAAAAGGACACCAATGTTGGAAAGAACTCTAGTTGTTCTCCTCAACTCAGTGAACAGCCATCTTTACCGAAACGCACTCAACAGGAGCAGCTAGAGCACTGGCAAAAGAATAGGAGGTCATTGGTAAGAAACTTGGATTGTGCCTAAGAACTATCAGATTAAGACTATATCGATAAAATGCTTTTTCATAGCTTTTTTGGGTATTGATAACCTTATAATGTATTTTAGATACAATAAATATAAACCAAGCTACTTATCGGTTCATATTTGAGTACTTTTGGCACATAGTTTAAGCAGTGGCTTATCCAGGTTTCTTTGCAACTTATCATATATACTTAAATTCTATTCGTAGAGGTGGGTTCAGGTTGAGCCATTAACTCTCGTCGCTTTTCTTGTGTGTTTGCATTCTTCTTCTTCTTGGTATGTTCAAGGGGCTGTTCTCTGTTGCACACAATGCAAAGTTGTTTTGCCTCTATCACTCGAGTATCTAAGATCTAGCATCTCTTTAACATTGCTGTGAATTCTTCAGGCATACTCTACGGTTGGTACGCCTGATTACATTGCTCCAGAAGTCCTACTGAAGAAGGGTTATGGGGTGGAATGTGATTGGTAAGACAATTTGCTTCATTTTTTTTTTCTCCAATTCACATCTCACATCGGATGGTGACCTTCTTTGTTCACCTTCTCATAGGTGGTCACTAGGAGCCATCATGTATGAAATGCTTATCGGTTATCCTCCATTTTATTCTGATGAACCTATGGCAACCTGCAGAAAGGTTTGTTCTTATTCCTTATACACCTTTGCTATAAAATCTTACTCAGTGGCTGAACTAATTTTCTCCTAGGTAGGGCACTTAACTAAAATAATAACAAAATCAACACAACAAATATAGTTCAAGAGTCTAAGTTAGTGCTTTGGACTAATATATGCAGATAGTTAATTGGCGAACACACCTGAAGTTCCCTGAAGAAGCAAAACTATCTCCCGAAGCGAAAGACTTAGTCAGTAGACTCTTGTGCAACGTTGAACAACGACTTGGCACGAAAGGGGCTGATGAGATAAAGGTTGGCTTTTGGTCATGAATAAATTTAAAAGGACTCCATGGAAGAGGTTATAACAAGGGATAGTTTTGCTACATCAGGATCACCCTTGGTTCAATGGTGTTGAGTGGGACAAACTTTACGAAATGGAGGCCGCATTTATACCCGAGGTGAAAGATGAACTGGATACCCAAAACTTTGAAAAGTTCGAAGAGGTACCTTGGATAGTGAATTTTGTTTGAACAATTGGATCTTCTGAACTTTAATATGCATGCCCCTCCCTGTCAATCTTTCGCAGTCTGACAGCCAAATTCAATCTTCATCTAAGTCAGGCCCCTGGAGAAAGGTAGAACAAGAACTTTTACCATAATTTTATATGAATTTAAAGTATATAAAACCTAAAATACTCATTGCATTACCTTGTGATTCTACTGTTGCAGATGCTTTCATCCAAGGATTTGAACTTTATGGGATACACATATAAAAACTTTGAAATAGTCAATGATGGAGAAGTGCCTGGAATGAGTATATTCATCTTTTTTACATATAAATTACTCTTTCTTCTTTTTTTGCATAATCATAATTTTTTTACTGAGATGTCAACTTTGTTCATTTCCTTGTAATGATTTCTTGTGTTTGATTGAGTTGTATGAATATACTGTTTTTTTCAGCTTTAGGAATTGAACTTCAGCATTATGCAACTAACTTCAAATCATAGGATTGTAACATTTAAATTTAAATAATTTTAAGAAATACATTTGATATTTATCCTTTCTAGAGACTCCGCATTAGCATTCATTCTTATCATTTATGTTTGTTTTCGGTTTTAGCTGAACTGAAGAAGAAGGGCAAATTGAGGAAGCCAAGTATCAAATCTCTCTTTGGTAATCCTCTGTTCCCTTGAAATTACATATGTATTATATCTTTGTAGTTACTTGCAGTATTGTGCAAAACCCATCTTTCTAGCACTTCTTCTATGTGATAGTTTTTGCTTTCATCTTTTTACTCTTCCAACACCATTCCTATTCCTTAGCTACTTCACTAAAACTAGTAGACAAATGTTGTACAATCTTACTTCGACTTGACACGATCAAGTTTGGATTCCTGAAATCATGCTCGGTCTTCTTTGATGCAGTGACATTCTAAAACCACTAACACTATAGTCCTAAACTAAAGGACTTCTCCTTGTGGTTCTTTCCATCATATGCATATACATAAACTAAAGCTTTCAAGGCCTATGCAAGCCATTGTCAACTAGAAAGATCACAGTTTTGAACATGAATGAGTTTGTCGCGCTCTTGTTAAATCACAGATTAACATCTTCAAACAGGAAATATGTTCCGACTGAATTGTCTTATTTGTTACTTGCATATCTCATTTTATGCCATATTTCAGAGTGTCCAGAAACAGAGGAGCTGCAAGATGAACTCATTCAAGCGCATTCGCTCAGTAGTTCGCCTAACCGACTAGAAGCCTCAAAAAGCCAGAGGGCAGCCTCACCATAAATGCCATTGATTACTATAAAATGTTGTGAAAACTCAGTTTCCTTTAATCACATGGATACCAGAAGCATTGTATCTGAAGGATTCATCTCAGCTATCAAGTGGCATGTGCCTACACAGGGATAACATGGAAAGGCAAGAATGCTGATTCTATGTCTTCCTTCCTTCCAAACCCAACAATAAGAAACTGGTCTTTGTATATCTCATTCAGCTCACTGTTTCTTTTCATATTCCTGTAGTGATTTGTAATTGCACGAAAGAAATGATGTACATGTGCCATTAGTCATATTCAATGTCGATGAATTCTTCCATGGTCTATCGCTTGAATTATTCCATATACATTGCACCATGCCTTTTCAAAGCCATTGAATAAGGTGGCTACAAGACTTGCATTGTATGTTCATGCGATGAGAAGCCCTTGAAGCAGTAAGAAGGATACTCACAGATGCTGCTTCTGAAGAAACAAACAAAAATCTCCCTATCACCATCTAGTATCCCCTCCAAATAAAAGCACCATAGATATTCGTCTTTTATCCACATTCTGTTGAAACTCTCCTTCAACATGTTCTCCTTATCACAGGCAGAACTGATATTTGGGCCACGGGCAGCACAACAAAAATCCAAGTAGGATATCATCCAAAAACTTCAAGTAAATCAATGTAATCTTCTTTCATTTCTGTTGTCAGATCAGTTAGTGTGTCATAGATTCTGATAGCATCTGGGTGCATTTTGTCACCTGCCACAAAAGAGACAGTTTCTTTTCCCACATTAACCCAACTGATCCCAGGAGATTTCTTCACTCTTCTTTCTCTCATTTCTTTTTTTACCATCTTAGAACCACTCCAATCACCAGATGCAGAATATATATTTGAAAGTAAGATATAGGGAGAAGAGTTTACTGGTTCCAATTCGATGAGTTTATCTGCTGCTCTTTTGCCACTGACTTCATCTCCATATTTTCTGCAAGCTGCAAGCAATGTTGCCCAGATAACACCATCAGGGTCAAAAGGCAACCTATTAATAAGCTCCTCAGCCTCTTTTAGATAACCACTACGAC